>NC_041383.1:819447506-819485061 GCF_002162155.2 Triticum dicoccoides | reverse complement strand
TTCTCTTGAACTTAATACTCTAGATGCATGCTAGATAGTGGTTGGTGTGTGAAGTAATAGTAGTAGATGGAGGCAGGAGTCGGTCTACTTGTCACGGACATGATGCCTATATTCATGATCATTGCCTTGGATATCATCATAAGTTTGCACTTTTCTATGAATTGATTGACAGTAATTTGTTTACCCACGGTATGCTTTGTTTCAAGAGAGAAGCCTCTAGTGAAACCTATGCCCCCCGGGTCTATTTTCCATAATATATTTTCAGATCTATAAACCAAACATCCTAAAAAAATACTTTACTGCAATTTATTTACTTTTACTTTGTTTTCATCCATCTCCATTAGATTTCACTCTCACAAGTCATCGTGAAGGGATTGCCAACCCCTTTATCGCATTGGGTGCGAGTGTTTGTTAGTTTGCGGGGGTGCATCTATTGGGGACTTGTGTGAATCTCCTACTGGATTGATAACTTGGTTCTCTACTGAGGGAAATACTTACCTCTTCCGTGCTGCATCACCCTTTCCTCTTCAAGGGAAAAACCAACGCAAGCTCGAGAAGTAGCATCGTCGAACATGCGCCTACCAGTCGGATGGCACATGAGCTTGGGGGGCTCGCGATGGAGCTTTTGCCCACATGGCCAGCACGCCGGCCATGTCGCGCGCCATACACACGTTTTGGGAAGGCTTGCTACCGAACGAGCAGTCCAACCTACGCTACACGCCCGGTAGCTAGTGGTGGCCGGAGATCCTGGTGGAGGAGGATGCTTCCCGCATCCATAACTACGACGACCGCTACCTGGCATCACGGAACAACATCGACAAGACGTACATCTACTGGAAAGGGTGTTCCTTCCCCGATGTCATGGACGCATGCCGCGCACAGCTCATTCTGGACAAGGGCGACCAGGTTTCGTTGCTGCGGGCAAGCCTTGATCCACGCCGCAGGACACGACTGCCACATCTACAGGAGGCGGCGTTAGTGCCAGTAGCAGCTGGGGCCTCAGCGTTCCAAAGCCGGAGCCACGGGCACTGGGGACGAGCTCTGCAGTCCGTGGCGCCGGTCTACGCATCCCAAAGCCGGAGCCCGGGACGAGCTATGCATTCCACGAGACCGGCCTGCGCATCCCAAAGCCGGATCCAAGGACGAGCTCCCGCGGCGCCCCCTGCTAGTCCCAAAGCCCAAGCCCGGGATGACCTCACGTGGCCCCTTGCTCATGCCCAAGCCAGAGCCTTGGACGGGCCATGCCTCCACCTGCTCGATCCCGGCGACCCTGCAAACACGTTGGGATCCTCCTAGCGCTGCGCCAATCACAAAGGGGCCGCAGTGTCACCTCGATGACCCGGTGGACACACCGGGGCAGTGACAGGCGGTCGACGCCTCCGTAGCCGATGTCACCATCGAGCTCATGAGTGAGGATGACGATTACGGCAAGAAGGAGCAGGACGACAAGGACGGCTCCTTAGGCGGCGAGAGTGGCTCGGACGTGGACAACGACGATCAATAGATTAGGTTTACCGTTATTTTGTCACTAGCTGGTTTATGTGTGTAAAAAAGTTAAACTATAAATCAAATTTGTGTTGTTTGCATGTTTGCATGTGTAAATTATGCTGTGATTTCATGTGTGTGACTAGTGGTAACACACATTTCATTAATTTGTTAAAATAATTGGGTTTTTTGAATCAAACAGTGCCAAATTCCAATCTTGTTGTATTTGAAACTTGTGTATTGCAATTTTAGTGTTTTTCCCACAAACAAGTGGACATAAGATGGCTCCATGCAAAGACATTTCATTTTTTAGCCTTTTGTCATTTTATTTGTTTTTTTAGAAAAAATGGGGTCCAACTTGCAGTGTTGGCTAATTATACAAAATGGTTTCGGATTCCTACTTTCCTTGTCCCAAGTTCATCGACCACAAATAACATAGCATAAAATGTTTTTTGCAATTTTCATAACCAAACTACATCACACTTGTAGTTCAAATTTGGCAATTTCTCATAATTTACTAAAACTCAACTAAACAGATGTAATATAGAAATAGTACTCATAAATTACTGAAACTTGGTCATTTTCCATAAATGTGGCCTACTTTTTATGAAACATAAAATGGCACAATTTCATAATTATTTTAGGCAATTCTTTCACAAAAAAGTCTTTTTTGGGCCTTGGAAAATGAAAAATATGTATTTTATTACAAAATAATTGCAAAATCCTATGAAAACATTGTGCACAATGGAAAAACTAAGAGTTGTGCCAAATTTGGGCATGTTGTCATGGATTATAACATGTATGTGGCCACTTCATGTGCACATGCCTTCAAATCCACACAAGTTCATACTAGATAGGCCATTGTGTGAAGGGTTTTTTCAAACTTGTTGTATTGCAAATTTAATATTTTTCTCGCAAACAAGTGCACATACAATGGTTCCATGCAAAGGCACTTCATTCTTTGACCTTTTTTTCATTTTTGTTTTGCTTTTTTCAAAATGGGGTCAAACTTGAACTGTTGACTATTCATACAAAATGGCTTGGGATTCTGAATTTCCTTGTCCCAAGTTCATCCACCACCAACAACAGAACATAAAAACTATTTTGGTAATTTTCATGGCCAAACTTCATCACACTTGTAGTTCAAATTTGGGCAATTTCTGATAATGCACTAAAACTCAACTAAATGGATGGGATATAGCAATAATACTCGGAAAATTGAAACTTGGTCATTTCCATCAAATGTGGCCTAATTCTGATGAAAAATAAAATGGCACCATTTCACAATTATTTTAGCCACTTCCTTCACAAAAAAACTATTTTCTGGGACTTGGAAATTTAAAAATTTGTTTTCTATTACAAAATAAATGCAAATTCCTAAGAAAAGATTGTGCACAATGGTAAAACCAAGAGTTGTGCCAAATTTCGGTAGGTCCTCATGGATTATGTCATGCATGTGGCCATTTTCATATGCACATGCCTTTAAATCCACAGAACTTCATACTAGATAGACCATTTTCTGAAGATTCGTTTTTCAAACTTGTTGTATTGCAAAATTTAATATTTTTACACAAACAAGTGCACATAAGATGGCTCCATGCAAACACATTTCATTTTTCGAGCCTTTTTCATTTTCTTTGCTTCTTTTTCAAAATGGGGTTGATATGTCTCCGTTATATCTACTTTTCCAAACACTTTTGCCATTGTTTTGGACTCTAACTTACATGATTTGAATGAAACTAACCCGGACTGACATTGTTTTCAGCAGAACTGCCATTGTGTTATTTTGTGCAAAAAAAAGTTCTCTGAATGACCTGAAAATCCACGGAAATTGTTTTTGGAAAATATAAAAAATACCGGCGAAAGAATCAAGGCTAGGGGGCCCACAACCTATCCATGAGGGTGGGGGCGCGCCCCCTCCTCCTGGGCCCGCCCCCTGCATCGTGGGCCCCCTGGATGTCCACCGACCTCAACTCCAACTCTATATATTTTCTTTTGCGGAGAAAAAAATTAGAGAGAAAGTTTCATCGCGTTTTACGATACGGATCCGCTGCCAACCCTAATCTCTCTCGGGAGGGCTGATATGGAGTCTGTTCGGGGCTCCGGAGAGGGGGATTCGTCGCCGTCATCATCATCAACCATCCTCCATCACCAATTTCATGATGCTCACCGCCGTGCGTGTGTAATTTCATCATAGGCTTGCTGGACGGTGATGGCTTGGATGAGATCTAACATGTAATCAAGTTAGTTTTGTTAGGGTTTGATCCCTAGTATCCACTATGTTCTGAGATTGATGTTGCTATGACTTTGCTATGCTTAATGCTTGTCACTAGGACCCGAGTGCCATGATTTCAGATCTGAACCTATTATGTTTTCATGAATATAAGTGAGTTCTTGATCCTGTCTTGCAAGTCTATAGTCACCTATTATGTGTTATGATCCGAAAACCCCAAAGTGACAATAATCGGGATACTTCTCGGTGATGACCGTAGTTTGAGGAGTTCATGTATTCACTAAGTGCTAATGCTTTGGTCTGGTTCTCTATTAAAAGGAGGCCTTAATATCCCTTAGTTTCCATAAGGACCCCGCTGCCACGGGAGGGTAGGACAAAAGATGTCATGCAAGTCCTTTTCCATAAGCATGTATGACTATATTCGGAATACATGCCTACATTACATTGATGAACTGGAGCTAGTTCTGTGTCACCCTATGTTATAACTATTACATGAGGAATCGCATACGACATAATTATCCATCACTGATCCAATGCCTATGAGCTTTTCACATATTGTTCTTTTCTTATTTACTTTACCGTTGCTACTATTACAACTACTAAAAAACTGCTATCGTTAAATTTGCTACTGTTACTGTTACTTCCATACTACTTTGATACTAAATACTTTGCTACAGATACTAAGTTATCCAAGTGTGGTACAAATGACAACTCAACTGCTAATACTTGAGAATATTCTTTGCCTCCGCTTGTGTCGAATCAATAAATTTGGGTTGAATACTCTACCCTAGAAAATTGTTCCGATCCCCTACACTTGTGGGTTATCAAGACTATTATCTGGCGCCGTTGCTGGGGAGCATAGCTCTATTATTTGAGTCACTTGGGATTTATATTTGCTGATCACTATGAGGAACTTGAAATACGTAAGAACTAAGATTTTTCCCTCAACTACGAGGGGAGGTAAGGAACTGCCATCTAGCTCTGCACTAGATTCTCCTTCTGTTTTGAGTAAGCTTGCGACACCTAAACCTGCTACTGCTATGAATTCTGATATGTTGCATGTTATTGATGATGCCACTTCTTCTATGCATGATACTTGTGATGAAACTACTTCTGTGCTTGATACTACTGTGCCATTAGGTGAATATCTTGATGAAAAACTGGTTAGGGTTAGAGAGAATGAAATTATTGAAGATGATATTATTGAAGATAGTGATAATGAAGGCTCTCCCCCTAAATATGAATTAGCTAAACTGCTAGAGATTTTCTTGCTTGCAATGATAGATATGATCTTAAGAAGTTATTAGCTAAACTTAAACAGAAAACTCTGAATGCCAGAATGAAACATGACTCTGCTTTTGCTACTTCACCCATCTTTGTTACTGATAACGATTATGAATTCTATGTTGATCCTGAGATAATTACTTTGGTTAAATCTGATCGTTTTTATGGCAATGAATCTGAAACTGTTGTGGCACATCTTACTAAGTTAAACGATATAGCCACCATGTTCACTAATGATGAGAAATCTCGCTACTACTATATCCTTAAGATATTTCCATTCTCATTAAAGGCTGATGCTAAAACTTGGTTTAACTCTCTTGATCCTGGTTGTGTGTGTAGTCCCCAGGATATGATTTATTACTTCTCTGCTAAATATTTCCCTGCTCATAAGAAACAAGCTGCCTTGAGGGAAATATATAATTTTGTGCAAATTGAAGAAGAGAGTCTCCCAAAAGCTTGGGCGAGGCTTCTCCGATTACTTAATGCTTTGCCTGGTCAGCCCTTAAGAAAAATGAAATACTTAATATCTTTTATATTGGACTAACCGATGCTTCCAAGGATCACTTGGATAGTTGTTCTGGTTGTGTTTACAGGGAAAGAACGGTCGACCAAGCTGAATTTCTATTGAATAATATGTTGACTAATGAAAATAATTGGACTCTTCCTGAGCCAATTCCTGAGCCAATTGAGCCAACTCCGAAGAAGAGGGGAGTTTTATTTCTCAGTCCTAAAGATATGCAAGAGGCAAAGAAATCTATGAAAGAAAAAGGTATTAAAGCTGAAGATGTCAAGAATTTATCTCCTATTGAGGAAATACATGGTCTTTATCTACCACCTATTGAAGAAACACATTGTCTTGATTACCCGACACAGGTAGTAAAGGTAAATTCTCTCTATAGATATGATAAAGTTGAAATCCTGTCTACTAAATTTCCTAGCAAATGTTTGGATGAATTTGATGACTTTATGGCTAGACAAGAAAATTTCAATGCTTATGTGGGTAGAGAATTAAAGAGTAATGCTTACATGATTGGACGCTTGAGTGATTATATGGCTAGAGTTAAAGGTGAACTTAAACTCATTAGCAAATATGCTTCTATGGTTACCACTCAAGCATAACAAGTACTTAAAGCTCAAAGTGATTTGCTCGATGAATTAAATAATAAACATGATTTTGCTGTTCGAGTGGCTACTAGAACTGGTAGAATGACTCAGGAACCTTTGTATCCTGAAGGCCACCCTAAGCGAATTGAGCAAGACTCTCAGACAAAAAATTTAGATGCACCTAGTCCTTCTAAAAAGAAGAAAATGAAAAATGATAGAACTTTGCATGCTTCTAGTGAACCTGTTATAGACACATTTGAGAATCCCAATGATATTTCTATTTCTGATGCTGAAATACAATCTGGTGATGAACATGAACCTAGTGATAATGTTAATGATAATGTTCATGTTGATGCTCAACCTAGTAATAATAATGATGTAGAGATTGAACCTGCTGTTGATCCTGATAACGCAGAATCAAAGAATCAACATTATGAAAAGAGAGATTTTGTTTCTAGGAAGCATGGTAAAGAAAGAGAACCATGGGTTCGGAAACCCATTGTCGGTGTCAAAACTGGCGGATCTCGGGTAGGGGGTCCTGAACTATTCTTCTAAGGCTAATGGTAACAGGAGGCGGGGGACACAATGTTTACCCAGGTTCGGGCCCTCTCGATGGAGGTAATACCCTACTTCCTGCTTGATTGATCTTGATGATATGAGTATTACAAGAGTTGATCTACCATGAGATCATAGAGGCTAAACCCTAGAAGCTATCCTATGATTAAGATTGTTGTTCGTCCTACGGACTAAACCCTCCGGTTTATATAGACATCGGAGGGGGCTAGGGTTACACAGAGTCGGTTACAGAGAAGGAGATCTACATATCCGAATTGCCAAGCTTGCCTTCCACGCAAAGGAGAGTCCCACCCGGACACGGGACGAAGTCTTCAATCTTGTATCTTCATAGTCCAACAGTCCGGCACAAGCATATAGTCCGGCTCTCCGAGGACTCCCTCAGTAGCCCCTGAACCAGGCTTCAATGACGATGAGTCCGGCGTGCAGATTGTCTTCGGCATTGCAAGGCAGGTTCTTCTCCAAAATCCTTGAGTACCTTTTGTACGAGAAGTGTCCGGCTTCCCATTAATGTTGCACTCCTCGGCTTCTGTACCTTAATAATGGTAGTCTCCTCGTGTCGAGCGAATGCGAGAAGTCAGGGCATTTTTACATTTGCCACCCTGACCATGCAAGTAAATCGTCTACTAAAGAGACGGGGATCCTCATATCCAAATCACACCATCTTCCCCAAGCGAGGAATCGTCGGAGCGCGCCCGGAAAAACCATCCCATCATGGCCGGCCACCGCAGCTCCTCCTCACGCTCTCATAGCACTAATCCAGGTGATTGGGTAAAGTGCACCGTATCCCACGGCCGATTGGTGGAGTTGCAGACCCAGGGGTTTCTCCCGCCTGCATATCTTGTCCCCGTCCGAGCTGGACTAGTCACCTAAAATGGCGGGGAAGAACAGAGAGAGTCCCCAACCCATCCAGGCGGAGTGAGTATGCCTTGTCCCTTACTTGCTGAGGGGCCTCGGATTTCCAATCCATCCGTTCCTCCGCGGCCTCCTGGAGTATTACGGCCTCCAGCTGCATAACTTCACTCCTACCTCCATACTGCACATCGCAGGTTATGTCGCCCTATGCGAGCTATTTCTGGGCCGTGAAGCTCATTTGAGCTATGGAAGAGGCTATTCTGCCTCGTCCCCCGCAAGCGGGAGGGATCAATATACCAAGTGGGCGGAGCCGAAATATGGCGCATCGCCGGGACCGTATACCTGTCCGGCACCCCAAAGAAGACATCCGAAGACTGGCCTTCAGAGTGGTTTTATATAGAGGATGTCCCCCTTCCAGACCCTATCCGGATAGGCCTTCCTGAGTTTGCCAATGCCCCACTGAAGAAACGCCACAACTGGCGTCCCGGAGCCCCCAGGAGGAAGATAACAGAGAGGTCCTTTATCTGATGGGCAGGATAAAAATGCTGGCCGAATCAGGATTGACAATAATCGAGGTTATGTCAACATGCATAATGCGGGGGGTGCAGCCACTCCAGTACCGGGGGAATCCCATGTGGCACTTCTATGGAGAAGATGACGCCACCCGCTGCGGTCGTAAAGGTCCGGACTCCACCACTGCTCTGGCGAAAATATTGTCTGATTTGTACAAAGGAGAGGAAGAGGAGTTTACCCGCATTAAGCCACGGGATGGATTTTAAATGTATAACCCCCCAAGCTGGGTGAGCAGTTATCTTTTACTCAACTCTATTCATCCCCGCATTCTTTCATCAAAGATATTTACCTTGCTAATTCATAGCAGGAGTTGTGAAAAGCTGTGAGGGAGGTCCACAGACCACCTCCACAGCTAGAGAACCACAATCGGGCCCTCGACCCCAGGCTTGAAGAAGATCCGGACATATTTGTAGAGCTCGTCTACAGGACATTTTATCAGGCAAGCTGTGACGGTGCCTTGGTGGGCATCATAGCCGATTATCCTGGCCTACTCCCTGCATCACATGTAAGTAAAACCGGAGTCCTAACTTCCAAAAAGGATCCGTTCTTTACGCCTTACCCATCGCACATGTATTGTGTTTTATAGGGAAGGCCATCGAGGCGCCGTGCTGAACCCGCGGTGACTCACCAACAAGGGGCACCGAAGACGGGCAGGCTTAAACGGAAGGTGGTCAGGACCGAGACGCCGTTGCAGAGGTATGATTAAAAAGCTGCTCCGTGATTATCGTCTTTAAAATACAACAATGTCCATTGTCCCCTGGCCGAAAAAGCACTCGCCGGACTTTGTCCAAAGATCCTGCCGGCCACGCCTCCACCAGCCGGACTCCAGAGTCGGACTCAAGGGCGGAGGCTAGCGTGGGGATAACGCCGGACGGTCCTCCTATAGAGGATGCGCATAGAATATACGCTACCAATTCTGAAGTGGAGAGCGCCATGAATCATAGGCGTCGACTGGCCGTACTCCGCGACCCTAATTTCTCCGAAGAGGCATTCAATGCCTTCAATTCCGGAGACGCATACATCCAAGCTGCTCCAGGTGGGCTTGCTAGAGACATAGACCAGTATTTAAAGGATATACGGGTAAGAAAAATCTGATAATTATGTATATCAGTAGCCCCTGAGACTTGAAACAGTTGGCACAACTGATTTAAGGATCATTGTATACATAGGTTCTTACAGAGAAGAACATCCATTTGTCTCGAGAGCTGGAGGAGTGCAAAGCCCAGCTAAGGGTCGCAGTTGCCGGAATGGAGGAATCCAAGAAGGCCTCATCTGGTAATACTTGTCTTTATCAAAAAGAATGTAATTATTTGTACCAGTTAGTATTCGGCATGCTTGCAAATCTAACAATAGATTCTGCAGACAATCCCGGAGTGAATCCAGAGATCGTACAAGAGGATGAGCAACGAGCTAAATGACAGCTAGAGGCTGGCGAGCGCGTGCTTACATGGGTTAGGCGTGAGAAGAACAACCTCCAGGATGCCAATACCCGGCTGGGCGTTGAATTGAAAGATGTTCGGGCCCAGCTTGCTGATTTCGTGAAGGAGAATCAGAGCCTTCGACGCGGCATTTTTAGTATGTGCTCAAACAAACCTTCATACAGTTCGGCGAAGAAACAGGCTAACAATGTTATATCTATAGGTATGCTGACAGCTCGTCCCGAAGAAGAGATGCCCGGATCTGCAGGCGATCTGCTACAAGCGCTTCTACAGCTGCACGAACAAGTTTGACAGGTGATGCAGGGTATCGCCTAGGCCTTTTGGCCGTCCGCCTCCCTGCCAAGAGGCATGGGGGAGCTTGTAGAGATGCTCAAGGGAGCACGGCGGCGCTTCTGATTGTGGAAGATATTTGCCTGCCGATAAGGTGCGAGGGAAGCCTGGGCCATGGTAAAGACACGGTATACCAAGGCTGATCCGAATCACATGGCCCAAGTCGGACCTGAAGGGTTAGATGGGAAGGAGATTTCCGTTAGTCTGGTATATGACCAGGTAGGATTAGCCGCAAAGTATTCCCAACAGGATTGTAGGCTAGACAGCCTGTTGGATGGTATAGAAGAAGAATTTAGCCAGTCTAAGTGACTATGTACTTCAATTGACATATTCCGTCCCTAGCTGGATTGTAAATCATTTGTCATGGCAGACCTTTTCGCTTCATCCTCCGGACCCGACAGTCCGGAGTGTATCTGAATTCCCACTCAGTTATGTAAACCGGGGTACGCGTGGAAACCAGGCGTAGGGGTCATAAGTGCTTGAACAGACAAGTACCCAACTAGCTATGTTATATTACATGGATAGTAAGAAACATCTTCCAGGGAGAATAGTTCTGTTAAGGGTTCCTTTCCCTGGGTACGCATGCATTAATGTGCATGTCCAAGCTGCGAGCAGAGACGCACGATATGAAACATCTGGGGATTTATATAGTAATAGATAAGAAACATCTTTTGTTCACCGACCGAATATTCCCTTAAGAACTCTAGCGTTCGGCTTCACCCAGTCTGAGGTACACGTCCGGCTGACCCGGCAGTAACAATATCAGAGGTTCTCCCCATATGCCCTAGCCGAACTAACGGGAACGTAGGGCATAAACACAAGAGCTAGGCAACCCAGCTTGGCCAAGACTTAGGTCACATCGATGGATATAATGGCAAAGAACAGTTACATATGGAAAAGTGACACATTTGTAGTGGGCATAAAGCCCGGAAAACAATTATATTAAGCTTCTATGTAAGAAGCCCCCAGGTATAATGAGCGCGCATAGCGCGTCCAGATTGTGTAGTAGAGTCACATGTTAAGCTTTTTAAGGCCATAAAAAAAATAAAGAAAGAGAATATAATTTAAAAAGGGCGGGGTTAAGGAGACGAACACAAAGTTCGGCGCTAGGCGTAGAATCTTCGGAGTCTGGCCACGTTCCATGGGTTTGGCTCGAGTCGATTATCTGATGCATCACGCAGGCGGTACGCTCCTCCGGTGAGAACTTGATCAATGATGAAGGGAGCCTCCCACTTGGGCTTGGGCTTGTCCTTTTTCTTCTCCGGTAGGCGTAGAACGAGTTCGCCAATGTTATAAGTTTTGGCCCGCACTTCTCTGCTTTGATACCTTCGAGCATGTTGCTGGTAGAATGCGGAACGGGCTTTGGCGACGCTGCGCTCCTCCTCCAGGGCATCTAGACTATCCTGTCGATCAAGCTCGGCTTCACTCTCTTCATACATACGCACTCGAGGCGAGTCATGTATTATATCGCAGGGCAATACTGCCTCTGCGCCGTACACCATGAAGAACGGTGTGTATCCGGTAGTGCAATCTGGTGTGGTCCACAGTCCCCATAGTACGGAGTCGAGCTCCTCGACCCAGTGCGTATCTGATTCCTTCAAGGATCGCACTAGTCTGGGTTTAATGCCGCTCATAATAAGACCATTTGCTCGTTCCACTTGACCGTTTGTTTGGGGTGATAGATGGAGGCGTAATCGAGATTAATGCCCATGTTGCCGCACCAAGTTTTCACCTCGTCGGCTATAAAGTTAGAGCCATTATCGGTGATGATGTTGTGAGGGACACCATAACGGTGTACAACCCCTGATATGAAGTCTATCACTGGTCCGGATTCGGCCGTTTTAACTGTTTTAGTCTCTATCCATTTGGTGAATTTATCTACCATGACCAATAGGTATTTTTTTCTTATGGCTTCCTCCTTTAAGTGGTCCGACCATATCGAGCCCCCAGACCGCAAAGGACCAAGTTATGGGGATTGTTTGGAGAGCGGTGGGTGGCATATGACTTTGGTTTGTGAAAAGCTGGCAACAGACACAATATTGCACAAGGTCCTGTGCGTCTGCTCGGGCTGTCGGCCAGTAGAAACCTGTACGGAAGGCCTTGCTTACAAGGGCTCGAACTGCGGCATGGTGGCCGCGGAGTCCAGCGTGAATTTCGGCCAAGAGCTGCTGCCCTTCCTCTTCGGAGATGCATGTTTGGAGTACCCCGGTAGCGCTTTTCTTATAAAGCCCTCCCTCATGAACCTTTTAGGCTTTACAGCGCCGCACGATACAAAATGCTTCATTTTTGTCCTTGGGGAGTTCTTGCCTATTGAGGTAGGCTAAGTATGGCTCTGTCCACGGGGCGATGACAGCCATGATCACGTGGGCCGAAGGTGTTATTTCGGTGGAGGAGCCCCCGATTATGTCAGTATGTTCAGTATCTGGGGTTGTGGTCGGATCCGTACTAATAGTTCCGGTCTCCCCTTGCCACACCACGGATGGCTTGAACAACCTTTCCAAGAAGATATTAGGTGGGACGGGTTCACGCTTGGCGCTGATGCGGGCGAGGATATCCGTCGTTTGATTGATTTCTCGGACCACATGATGGAATTCGAGCCCCTCGAACAGAGCTGACATCTTGAGGACGGCATTGCGGTAAGCCACCATTTTCGGGTCCTTGGCGTCAAAGTCTCCATTTATTTGAGATATCGCGAGGTTCGAATCCCCGCGCACCTCTAGGCATTGAATGCCCATTGAGACTGCCATCCGAAGATCGTGGAACAACGCCTCGTATTCGGCTGCATTGTTGGAGTCTGTGTATAGTATCTGGATACATATTGGACTGTATCTCCGGTGGGGGAAGTCAGGACAACGCCCGCTCCCAGACCTGCCAGCATTTTAGAGCCGTCGAAGTGCATGATCCAATTGGAGTATGTGCCGTACTCTTTAGGGAGTTCGGCTTCTGTCCATTCGGTGATAAAGTCAGCCAGTACTTGCGACTTAATGGCTCGCCGTGGTTTATATATGATGTCGAACGGGAGGAGCTCGATGGCCCACTTAGCAATCCGGCCCGTGGCATCGCGGTTATTTATTATATCGTTGAGTGGTACTTCGGAGGCCACCGTGATTGAACACTATTGAAAGTAGTGTCCTAGTTTTCGAGATGCCATGAAGACCGTGTATGCTATCTTTTCATAATGTGGGTACCGTGACTTGCATAGTGTGAGGACAGTGGATACATAGTATACCGGATTTTGAAGCGGGAACTTATGTCCGTCCTCCTCTCATTCGATGACGAGCACGACACTTACAACTTGGTGCATTGCAGCTATATACAATAGCATGGGTTCGCCGATGTTTGGAGCGGCCAGGATTGGGTTGCTGGCCAAGAGGGCCTTTATTTCTTCCAGTCTGGACATGGCCGCATCCGTCCACTCGAAGTGTTCGGTGCGTTGAAGAAGGCGATAGAGAGGTAGTGCCTTTTCTCCGAATCGGGAGATAAAGCGGCTTAAGGCAGCCACGCATCCGGTTAATTTCTGGATTTGCTTGAGGTCTGTTGGTGTAGCTAACTGTGACAAAGCTCGGATTTTGGCCGGATTTTCTTCAATTCCTCTATTGGAGACGATGAAATCCAGGAGCTTTCCGGAAGGAACATCGAAAACGCATTTTTCCGGATTGAGCTTGATGTCATATATTCGGAGATTGTCGAACGTAAGCCTTAGGTCGTCTATTAAAGATTCGACGTGTCTGGTCTTGATGACCACGTCATCTACGTATTTGCCCTTGAATCCATGTGACACTTACATGTGACCCTTACATGTGGGACCCGCTCTAAAAATATAAAAGGAAAACTAGGCCACCTCAGCCCTCCTGTGGGTCAGTCACTTACCGGTGGGACCTACCCAGGAAAAAACAAAAAAACTCTCTCTCATCCATATCCTCCCGATGGGACCCACTGTGAGGGTCAACACCCCCGTTCCACGCGTTCCTGGCTGTGAGCTCCTATGCTCGCCGGCGGCTCGCCGTAGGGGAGGAGGATGTCCATGGGGGGACGGCGCTTCCTGCGCGAGGCACGCAAGCTGAACGAGACGCGCCAAGCTCACTAGGAGCAGCATGGTGGAGATGGGCGCGTGCACGACCAAGCCAACCGAGGTTGGTCATGGCCACCGGATTCTGTCAGGGGGATCCGGGCACGGAATCAGGCGGGAGAAGACAGAACACGGGTCGGGTAGGTCAAGAATGGCTTAGAGCGGCCGAATTTAGGACGGGAAGAGCGATGGCCATGGCAGAGTTCGACGTCCTGGGCGTCGTCTACGGGAAGCCACAGGCTAGATCCACTACGCAGGGCGAAGGAGAGGCGCCTGCCAAAGCTCATGGACATGCTCGTGCTGCTCGATTTGGACTCTGGCCGCGGTAGCTAGCAACGGTGTCGTTGGCAGAAGATCTCACGTGCTCTCCGGATGTAGTTTCGATGATAGCTCCGGCGATAGCTGCGAGCGGCGGATCCACCCCTCCGCCGGACCACCCCAAGCCTGCCACTGTGGTCTTCACGCGCAAGCACGCTTGTCCTCGCCGGCGAGGGCCACTAGCCGAGCCGCCAAGCCTCGCCATGTCAGGGAGAGAGAGATTTTGAGAGAGGGAGAGAGTTTTTTTAAATTGGTGGGGTCCATGTGTAAGTCAGAGAGGGGATGAGAGAAAGAGAGTTCTTTTTCGTGGGGTAGGTCCCACTTGTAAGTGGCATGTGCATAGAGGGGCAAAAATGTCCATTAAACGTCCGGAAAATAGTCAAAGCCCTTTGACTAGACGGAAACGGCACGGAAGGGCATTCCTGTAATGGCACTTAACGGCAGAGGGGCAAATTTGAGCATGCTTCGAAATTAGGGGCAAATCTGAGTAGTGGGTGCGAGTTAGGGACACAAATGTAAAAGATCCTAAAGGAAATAATTTATGAAGTTTGAATGCTAGCAAGTGCTTAAGTTTGATCAATGATAGTTTCAATCACTTTTTCTAGCATCATTATATATCATAACAGTAGCTCAACTCATAAAACTTCTCAAGATCAAGTAATTAACAAGCTATTCACATGTTAAAGTATAGATCATAAACTTTCTTGAAAACTAACAAACTATGTTCTCAGTCACCAAACAAGTGCAATTCATTGTATTTTCAGGAAGGGTCTATGTAAGAGCTTTGATTCAGCAAACTTCACATACTCAACTAGCATTTAATCTTTCACAATTGCTAACACTCATGTGATATTTACGGGTTCAAAGTTTTAATCGGAGACAGAGAAAGATAGGGGCTTATAGTTTCTCCTCCCAACCTTTTACCTCAAGGGTAATGTCAACAACAATACTTTATGAAAACCAACATCCAAGTGGATATATATATATCCAGATCGCTCCAACACAAAGTGATTGCCAAAGAAAAAAGTGTAAAAAAGGAAAGGTGGAAATCACCATGACTCTTGTATAAGGGTAGATGGTAAAAGTAAAAGATAGGCCCTTCGCAGAGGGAAGCAGAGGTTGTCATGTGTTTTTATTGTGAGATGCACAAAATCTTAATGCAAAAGAACATCACTTTATATTGCTTCGTGTGATGAAGACCTTTATTATGTAGTATGTCGCTTTTATTTCTTCCATATCGCAAGTTTGTACAAAGCTTATTTTCTTCGCACTAATAGACCATACATACTTAAGGAGCAAATTTTATTGCTTGCACCGATGACAACTTACTTGAAGGATCTTACTCAATCCATATGTAGGTATGGTGGACTCTCATGGCAAAACTGGGTTTAAGGGATGTTTGGAAGCACAAGTAGTATTTCTACTTGGTTCAAAGAATTTGGCTAGCATGAGAGGGAAAGGCAAGCTCAACATGTTGGTTGATCCAAGATAATATAACGTCTATTCGGATATAGGAAAACATAACCCATTAAGTTGTCTTCCTTGTCCAACATCAACTTTTTAGCATGCCATATTTTAATGAGTGCTCAAAATTGCAAAAGATGTCCAAGATAGTGTATTTATATGTGAAATCTCTCTTCCCTCAATATTCTTTCATGAATTATTCAAGTGACCAATACCGCGTTTGCTAACTTTCAATAAATTTATCACCTATACTTATTATGTGTGAAGTTATTAATCCCCATGGTATGAGAATATGAAATATATCATAAATTCAGATTTATGATAATTCAATTCATTCAACCATTTACACATAGGATATATGTGAAGCATGTGAGTAAATGTTAAAGTACTCCAAAAAGATATAAGTGAAGACAATGAGTAGTCAAATGATTAACTAGCCATGGGAGGACTCTCTCTCTCGTTCAAGATTTCAGATCCAATGATTTAATTCAAACAGGAAGTAAAATGAAAATACGCAACAAGCAAAACACATATCATGTGACGAATAAAAATATAGCTTCGAGTAAGGTATACCGATGGTTTTGCAGACGAAAGAGGGGATGCCTTCCGGGGCATCCCCAAGCTTAGGCGCTTGAGTCTTCCTTGAGTATTACCTTCGGGTGCCTTGGACATCCCCAAGCTTAGGGTCTTTCCACTCATTCTCCTCATATCGATATCTCACCCAAAACTTCAAAACATCAATCACACAACACTTAATGGAACTTCATGAGATGGGTTAGTATGATAAAGAGTAAAGCATTCACTTTTGTACTGTCAAAGACAAGATTCATAATTACTCTCACACAATGCCTACTGTACCATATCATTTCTACAATTTATATTGATAAATATAAGCCATAGAAACTAGAAAGCAAGCAAACTATGCATTGAAAATAGAATCTTCCAGAAACAGAACAGTCTGTAATGATCTGAACAAAAAGCATACTTCTTCTACTCCACAAAAAAATAAAAATTAGGAAAACCTGACGAATTTATATACCAATCCATAGAAAAAATAATCAGATCAAAAGCACGTTTCTTTGAATTATCAAAACTAATTTACTAGGCGCAAAAGTGTCTGATTTTCAGCAGGATCAACACAACTATCACCGTAAGCTATCCCAAAGGTCTTAATTGGCACTTTATTGAAACAAAAGCTATAAAACATTATTAATACAATATCTTAATCATGTGAACACACAAAAATAGTAAGGGTAAATATTGGATTGTCTCCCAACAAGCTCTTTTCTTTAATGCCTTTTAGCTAGGCATAATGATTTCATTGATGCTCACATAAAAGATAAGAATTGAAACACAAAGAGAGCATCATGAAGAATATGACTAAAACATTCAAGTCTAACCCGCTTCCTATGCCTAGTGATTTTGAGAGCAAACAACTTAAGGGAACAAGAATCAACTAGCATAGGAAGGGAAAACAAGTATAACTTTGAAACTTTAAGCACATAGAGAGGAAACTTGATATTATTGTAACTCCTACAAGCATATATTCCTCCCTCATAATAATTTTCAGTAGCATCATGAATCAATTAAACAATATAACCATCACATAAAGCATTCTTTTCATGATCTACAACTATAGAAATTTTACTACTCTCCACATAAGCAAAATTCTTCTCATTAGGAATAGTGGGAGGAAACTCAACAAAATAACTATCATATGAGGCATACTCCAATTGAAAATTAAAATCATGTGACAAGTTTCATGGTTAACATTATTCTTTATAGCATACATGTCATCACAATAACAATCATAGATAGCAACTTTGTTCTCATAATCAATTGAAACCTCTTCCAAAATAGTAGAATCATTACTAACTAAAGTCAAGACCTCTCCAAATCCACTTTCATAAATATCACACTAAGATTAAACACCCTCCAAAATAATGGGATCACTAATTCCTAAAGTTGACACTCTTCCAAACCCACTTTCGACGATATTATTATTCATACTCCAAAAGATATAAGTGAAGTTCATGGAGAATTCTACAATTAATATAGACTAACCAATATCCAAGCTCAAAATATATTAGTGAAGCACACGAAGCATTATATAAAACTGTACTCAAAATATCTAAATGAAGCACAAAGAGCATTCTATAAAATCATACTCAAAATATATAAGTGAATCACATGAAGCATTCTATAAATCAATGAAGGGCTATCTCATACTAGCATGGTTCTTAAAGAAAATAAAAACACAAAGGACAGAAATCATGTGAATAAAACAAAAACCGGGGTATATCGATAATTGTCGAAAAAGAAAGATGGGATGCCAACCGGGGCATCCCCAAGCTTAGATGCTTGAGTATCTTTGAAATATTTACTTGGGTTTCCTTGGGAATCCCCAAGCTTGAACTCTTGCCTCTCTTTATTCTTCTCACATTGGTAACTCCTCGTTCTTCGAACACTTCTTCCTCACAAGACTTAACAAAAACTTTGTGAGATCTGTTAGTATAATAAAGCAAATCACTGCCTTTAGGTACTATTGTAAACTCATTACAATTTCATATTAGCATTATAACTACTGTATTCCGACTTCACCATGGTTCATACCCCCCGATACTACCCATAGATTCATCAAAATAAGCAAACAACATATAGAAAACAGAATCTATCAAAAATAGGACAGTCTGAAGTAATCTGGAAATTTCGTATACTTCTGTAACTCCAAAAATTCTAATACAAATAAGATAATTTAAAAAAAGTTTACATAAGTACTGTTCAAAAAGTTCCTGACCCGTTTGACTTTCCAGGGAAAAGTGTAAATTCACGAGCTACAGCCAAAGTTTCTTTTTTGCACTGCACATACTAAACAAGCAATCTAATCAACCTAAAACCAAAACTTGGCACATTATTTTTATAATACAATGGATATATACAAGGGGATAGTAATTTTTACAGAAACTTCCATGAATTTTTTTACATTGTTTCCATGAGCATGGACACGAGTGTTCAAGGTCGACCCTCACTTCTCCAATGCATAATTTTCCAATAACTTCTCTTTTTGAAAAAAAAATTAGGCATAAGAGGCAAGCGAATCTTTTTGTATTTTAGTTCTTTTAGAAAAAATGTATGTTTCACCCACAACTAAGGAAAACAAAAACAAAAGGGAGAACAAAAATCTAATTAGTGAAGAAAGAAAACAAGAACACACGAGAATATCAACCCCAAGCTATTGCTCCCCAGCAATGGCAACGTCACCAACTAGAAACGAGAAATAAAACTATGTTGTGGGTATGAGAAGGATAACTTTGGATGATATCGGAGAGCCAAAATATAAAAGTAGGTGTTGTTATTAGAAAGTTTGAATATATTACTTAGGTATTATAAATAGCAAATGTGGAATAATGATGGGTCGGTGTGCGTAATTATCCTAGGCAATTGTTAACAAGATCGGTAATCACTATTGCAATTTCATATGAGGGATAGGCATAAGCTAACATACTTTCTCTTCTTGGATCATAGGCACTTATGATTGGAACTCGAGCTAGAATCTGCAACTACTAAACATCATTAAGGTAAAACACAACCATAGCATTAACATATCAAATCCCCTTTATCCCATACGCAACAACCCCCTTACTCGGGGTTAAGGTTATGTCACTCTAGCAACCCACTATAAGAGAATCATGAACGTATTGCAACACCCTATAGCGGGAATCCCTCATGTGTGTGCGGCATGGAAGGCACAATAGGACAGCACCAAAATAAAACATACAACTCATACAAATCTAGATCATCAATCAACCCAAAGACAAAGGATATCTACTCGAAACATCATAGGATGGAAACACATCATTGGATCATAATATGTGGCATAAAGCACCATGTTCAAGTAGGGATTACAACAGGGTCCGGGAGAGTGGACCGCGTAAAAGAGATGAGGATGATGATGATGATGGTGATGATGATGGTGATGTTGATGGAGACGGTCATCCCGGCGATTATTCCCCTCCCGATGGCACTTCGGCGCCACCGAGAGAGAGGAGGAGAGGTTCTCCCCCTTGTGCTTCCTCCTCCATGGCCCCCCCTAGATGGGTAGAGGTTCTCCCTCTAATCCTTGGCCTTCATAGCGATGATGGCCCCTCCGAGATCCTTCCCCATGGCCTCCAGTGATGATGGCCCCCTCCCGTAGGGTGCCGGAGAGGGCCTAGATTTATTTCTCGTGGCTACAGGGGTTGCGGCCGATGCCGAGTGTGATCCTTCCGGAGAGCCGCATCTCCACCTTGATCACCCCCGTTGCGTTCTGCTTCTTCAACTCCTCCACCGCTGCAGGGTCGAGCAGGCACAGAGCATCACGGCCGGTGTGGAGGAGGTGCACCTCCCTCTTGAGAGGCTCGTGCTTGTGCGCCACATCCGCCACCTTCACGTTGTACAGATGCCGGTCGTGGAACAGAAAGGTGGCGATGAGAGGCTTGGTGTACTTGATGACCATAGCTCCGTTGGGGTTACGAACGGTGAGGGCGACTGAGATGGAGATGTTGTACGCGGAGAAGGACGCCCATGTGTCGGTGGCGGTGAAGCTGTTGAGACGGGCATCCTCAACGTAGGCCTTGATCTGCGGGGTGACGGTGAAGCGTAATACGAGTAGCACACTACCTGCCCCGACCACAAGCGCAAGCAAGACGAAGGGCAAGCATTTGAGCTTGAAAAACCAGGCGATGCTCTTTCGCGTTTGGAGGTCGCAGCAGCAATCGAGAAAGCTGGGACAACTTCAGGGCGAGGATTGGGTAATGGGGGTAGTTTTTGCCATCCCTAGCTATCGAACATCCTGAAACAATCTACAAGCTAGGCTTCAAATAGTGAATTTGGTCGTCACATGTGGTTAGTATGGAGACGTGCGCTCAATCCAGTCGCATGGTGTCAGGAATGTTTTTTAATCACTTCAACAAAACAAACCCAACGAGCTAGGATGTCATACGGACTTACCCCTTCGCCTCTCCTCCCAAGCTAACAGGCAGGCGGCTAAGGTTCCTGCCTCCTGTCCGCGGCGCCGATTTAGCTCGTCTCCTGTGGTTTTGGGGCCATGTGCCGCGGTGGATCGTGGTTGTGCTGGCCAGAGGGATCCATTATTATATGTTTATTTGAGTTTGATAAGGATTCGTGTATTGCTTAGGAAGGTGAGGTGACGGTGGTTTTCTGAAGAGGGAATGTTCTCCTTTCCTAGTCCTTTCACAGGGGCGCATCTAGCATTGTCAGAGGGCGTACGGAGCTGCGGCTCCGACGGATCTTGTAGGATTCAGTTGGTGGTTGTCTTCGGTAGATTTACTCGCATCCGGTCTTCGTTCATCTATGGTCATGTCTCTTCAGGTTGGATCATTATGTTCTACGTTTCTCTACATCTGTGGCGATTGTTGTTCTGGTGCACCGGTCCTATGAGACCTTAGCACGACGACGTTCGACTGTCTCCTACATAAAATTTTACCCGGCTCCAGTGAGATATGGGCGATGATGGCTGTCGGTGTCAAAACCAGCGGATCTCAGGTAGGGGGTCTCGAACTGTGCGTCTAGGCAGATGGTAACAGGAGACGAGGGACACGATGTTTTTACCCAGGTTCGGGCCCTCTTGATGGAGGTAAAACCCTACATCCTGCTTGATTAATATTGATAATGTGGATTACAAGAGTAGATCTACCACGAGATCAAGGAGGCTAAACCCTAAAAGCTAGTCTATGGTATGATTGTTGTTCGTCCTATGGACTAAAGCCATCCGGTTTATATAGACACCGGAGAGGGCTAGGGTTACACAGAGTCGGTTACAAAGGTAGGAGATCTACATATCCGTATCGCCAAGCTTGCCTTCCACGCCAAGGAAAGTCTCATCCGGACACGGGACGAAGTCTTCAATCTTGTATCTTCATAGTCTTGGAGTCTGGCCGATGATGATAGTTCGGCTTTCCGGACACCCCCTAGTCCGGGACTCCCTCAGTCGCCCCCGAACCAGGCTTCAATAACGACGAATCCGGCGCGTATGTTGTCTTCGGTGTTTGCAAGGCGGGTTCTTCTTCATGCTCCGTGTGTTTGCCGGATAGTGTCCGGTTGCTTCATAAATGCTGCGCTCCTTGGCTTCCGAGTCCAATAATGGTCTTCTTCCACGCTCGTACGAATGCGAAAAGCCAGCGTATTTTTATGTTTTACCCCCTAGCTGCGCAAATAAGCTGCCTATAAGAGAGGCGAGGATCCAGATCCAAATCACATCATCCTCCTTCCGCAAGTACTCATCGAGGCGCGTTTGACACCAAACCCATTCCAACATGGACAGTCGACGCGGCTCCTCTTCTCGCGCTCCCAGCCCTAAGCCAGGAGATTGGAGGAGATGCTCAGTCCCGCACAGCAAGCTAGTGACGCTCCAAGCGGAGGGATATCTTCCCCCGGCCTTCATGGTTCCGGTTCGAGCCGGACTGGCCACCTACAAGGGTGGGAAGCAGGCGGAGAGCGCCCCCAATCCCTCTAATGGAGAGCGGGTGTGCTTCGTCCCCTACTTAATAAGGGGACTCGGATTTCCTATACATCCATTTCTCCGGGGGCTCCTGGAGTTCTACGGACTCCAGCTTCATCATTTTACACATGCCTCCATTTTGCACATCGCGGGTTTCGTAGCTCTGTGTGAGCTGTTCTTGGGTATTGAGCCCCATTTTGCGCTGTGGAAGAGGTTGTTTTGCCTCGTACCCCGCTCTCACGAGGGGTCGATATATCAAGTGGGCGGAGCCAAAATATGGCGCATCGCCGGGACCGGATACCTGTCCGGGACCCCAAAGAAGACGTCCGAAGACTGGCCTTCACAGTGGTTTTATATGGAGGACGCTCCGCTGCCGGATCCAGTCCGAATCGGCCTTCCGGAGTTCAGCAACGCTCCATTGAAGAAACGCCTGAGTTGGCGCCCACGGAGCCCTCAACGAGAAGATGATAGGAGCGTCCATTACTTGATGGGCCGGATACGGCTGCTAGCCCATTCCGGATTAACCATGATCGGAGTCATGGCCACATGCATTATGCGCGGGGTGCAGCCGCTCCAATATAGGGGCTACCCCATGTGGGACTTCAATGGAGATGATGACGCCACCCCTCACGGCCGCAAGGGACCTGGCTCGGCCGACGACCTGGTGAAGATCCTGTCCGGCTTATACAAGGGGGAGAAGGAGGACTTCCTCCGCACGAATCCTCTGAACGGATTTTCCATGAACAACCCTCGGAGCTGGGTAAGCGGTCGCATGCATATCTGATCCGTGCCTTTAAAGGCAATTGTCTTATTGTATGATTTTGACACAGGAACTGCGTCCGGACGTGGTGGGCATAAAAAGCCCAGCTCCACAACCCGAGGATCCAGAAAGGTCCCTTGATCCGGCCTTCGAAGAGGATCCGGACTTAGCGGTGGAACTGATCGACGGGGTGTTCCACCAGCTCAGCATAGACAATGCTTTAGTCGCCATTATGGTTGACTACCCTGGTTTGTTTCCGGCCTCCCAGGTGACTATGACCGAGGTCTTGACACCATCATTTAATCTGTGCTCAATTCTGACCATCCCATACTGATGGTGCATCGCTGGAGGTGCCTTTAAGGCGGGAAGCCGAACCCGCGGTGGCCGACCAACAAGGGTCAGTCCAGCCCAGCAGGCGGAAGAGGAGTGCGACGCGAACTGAAACGTCGCCGCAACGGTACGGAGCACCGCTATTTTTAAGGGAAGGATTCCTAGGAGGTATATTAAGGCTCATAGCCTTTTCAAAAAGAGCGCTCGCCGGACAGTGTCCGGAGAGGTTGCCAATCAAGCCTCCGCCAGTCATGCTCCAATGCATGGCCCGAGAGGGGAGGCGAATAGAAGGCATGAGCCGGACGCTCCTCCGACGGAGGATGCCGACAGGCTGTCCGCCACCCGGTCTGAGGTGGAGAGCGCCATGAATCACAGGTGTCGCCGGACAGTTCTTCGTGACACGTGTTTCTCCCCGGAGGCGTTAAATGCCTTTGATGCGGGAAACGCGCACCTCCGTGCCGCTCAAGATGGGTTAACCAGAGCCACGGAGCAGTATGTGAAAGACATACGTGTAAGTAATTTTAATAGTTATATATGACAGTAGCCCCCGGGACTTAAAATAGTTAAAATAACTGATTTAAGGATCAATTTCTATGCAGGATCTTATGGAGAAGAATACCCATCTGTCCCAGAAGCTCCAAGAGTGCAAGGCCCAACTTGAGGCCGCACTGGCCGCCACAGGGGGAGCCACAGAGACCCCCGCTAGTAAGACGTACTTTGAAAAGATAATTAATTAACAAAGTGCGGCGTGAATCTGACACTAATATTGCAGAAGGCGTCGGACTAGAACCGGACAAGCAACAGCTACTGCGTCAGCTAAAGGCCAGCGACAGGGTGCTTATGAAGGTGCAGCAGGAGAGAAACAAGCTCCAAGATGCCCACACCCAGCTAGGAGAAGAGCTGAAAGGTGTTCGGGCCCAGCTGTCTGGCTCCTTGAAGGAGAATCAGCGGCTTCGTCGCGGCATTTATAGTAAGTGCTTGAGCAAATTCCTTTGAAAAGAAGAATTCGGCGAGGAAGTTGATTGACAGAAATATGTCTTTAGGTGTGCTCACAGGTCGCCCTGCGGAGGAAATGCCTGGGTCAACAGGTGACCAACTTCCCGAGCTGGCGCAATTGTTCGAACGTGTTCGAAAGGCGATGAGTGGCGTCGTTCAGGCTTTATGGCCACCGTCTCCCTACCCGAGGGCCTTGGTGATCTTGCTGAGAAGCTTCAGGGAGCACGGCGACGCCTCTGTTTGTGGAAGATATCGGCCTGCCGTCAGGGCGCCAGGGAGGCCTGGGCCATGGTGAAGACGCGCTATCAGAAGGCTGACCCAAACCACATGGCCGAGGTCGGACCTGCGGGGCCTGATGGGAAGGAGATCCCTGTGAGCTTGATGTACGGCCAAGTAGAACTGGCCGCGAAATATTCCCAACAGGACTGTAAATTAGACAGCCTGTTAGATGGGATTGAGGAGGAGTACAATCAGTCGGTTTGACGATGTAATTTGAAATGACATGTAAGATGCCTTCTAGCCGGATTGTAGATCGTTTGTCTTTGCGGACCGTTTCGCTTCAACCTCGGGAACCAACAGTCCGGAGTGTGTCCGAATACCCCTACGGTTATAAGAGAACCGGGGCATGCATGGAGACAAGGCGTCGGGGTCATAATTGCTTTATCAGACAAGTTCCCAACTAGTTATGTTATATTACATGGTTAGTAAGAAACATCTTCCAGGAGAATAGTTCCGTTAAGGGTTCCTTTCCCTGGGAGGCATGCCCTAAGGTGCAATGTCGGACTGCGAAAATAGCAGAAAAAGCATCTGGGGGCAGATAAATAAGTAAGTAATAAATCATCTTTCAAGTCACCGACCGAATATTCTCTTAAGAACGCTAGCTTTCGGCTTCACGCAGTCTGAGGTACACATCCGGCTGACCCGGCAGTAACAATCGCAGAGGTGCTCCCTTTACCTCCTAGCTGAACAATCGGGAACGTAGGGGTAAGCACAGGAGCCAGGCAACCCAGCTTGGCCAAAACTTAAGTCATATCGATACATATAATGGTGAATAAAAGGTACATGCGGAAGTATGACACATGTAGTGGGCGTGAAGCCCATATTAATAAGCTTCTGGTAAAGAAGCCCCCAGGTATAATGAGTGCTAGGAGCACATCAAGTGTGTGCGAACAAAGCGCAAATCAGCCTGTAAAAGGTATTTGAAAAAAAAGTGGGAAGAAGGAGGGGGACAAGAGACAGTAAAAATATAAAAAGGTGGACGGGGGAGTGAGACGAACTCCGAGTCCGGTGTTTAGGCGTAGAATCTTCGGAGACGGGCTGCGTTCCATGGGTTCAGCTCGAGTCGGTTGTCAGATGCTTTACGTAGACGGTATGCTCCGCCGGTCAGGACTTGGTCGATGATGAAGGGACCTTCCCACTTGGGCTTAAGTTTGTCCTTTTTCTTGTCTGGCAGGCGTAGAACGAGTTTTCTGACATTGTAAGTTTTGGCCCGTACTTCTCTACTTTGATATCTTCGAGCCTGTTGCTGATAAAATGCAGAATGAGCCTTTGCCACGTCCCGCTCCTCCTCTAAGGCGTCCAAACTGTCCTGCCGATCCAACTCGGCTTCTCTTTCTTCGTACATGCGCACACGAGGTGAGTCATGAATTATATCGCAGGGCAGAACTGCCTCTGCGCCGTATACCATGAAAAATGGTGTGAATCTAGTAGTTCGGTTTGGCATGGTCCGCAGCCCCCAGAGTACGGAGTCGAGCTCCTCTACCCAGTGCGTGTTAGATTCCTTTAGGAACCGCACTAGTCTGGGTTTGATGCCGCTCATGATTAGACCATTTGCTCGCTCGAATTGACCGTTAGTTTGGGGGTGATAGACTGAAGCGTAATCGAGCTTGATGCCCATGTTTTTGCACCAGAGTTTAACCTCGTCGGCCGTGAAGTTCGTGCCGTTATCAGTGATGATGCTGTGGGGGACGCCAAAACGGTGTACTACCCCAGATAGGAAGTCTATCACCGGTCCGGATTCTGCCGTTTTAACCGGCTTGGCCTCAATCCATTTGGTGAATTTGTCCACCATGACCAATAAGTATTTGTGCTTGTGGGTTCCCCCTTTAAGTGGTCCAACCATGTCAAGCCCCCAGACCGCGAACGGCCAGGTAATGCGTATAGTTTTGAGGGCGGTGGGTGGCATGTGGCTCTCATTAGCAAAGAGCTGGCAACCGACGCATCGTTGGACTAAGTCCTGAGCATCTGCCCGGGCTGTCGGCCAATAAAATCCTGTACGGAAAGCCTTGCCTACAAGGGCCCGGGCTGCAGCGTGGTGCCCGTCGAGTCCGGTGTGAATTTCAGCCAGGAGATTCCGCCCGTCCTCTTCGGAGATACACCTTTGAAGGACTCCGGTTGTGCTTTTCTTATAAAGTTCTCCCTCATGGACCTTGTAGGCTTTAGATCGCCGAACTATGCAGCGGGCCTCATTTTGGTCTTCGGGAAGTTCCTGCCGAATTAAGTAGCCTAGGAATGGTTCTGTCCACGGGGCAATTACTGCCATTATTTCGTGAGCTGAAGGTGTTATTTCATTGGCTGAGCCGCCGATTGTGTCAGAATGGTCTGAGTTATGTGATGCAGCTGGCTCCGGATTGTTATTTCCGGACTCCTCTTCCCATAACACGGATGGCTTAAAGAGCCGTTCCAGGAAGATGTTTGGAGGGACGGCGTCTTGTTTCGCTCCGATGCGCGCTAACACGTCTGCTGCCTGGTTATTATCCCGGGCTACATGGTGGAATTCGAGTCCTTCGAACCGAGCTGACATTTTTAGGACGGCGTTGCGGTAAGCTGCTATTTTTGGATCTTTGGCGTCAAAGTCTCCATTTACTTGGGATATTGCGAGGTTTGAATCCCCGCGCACCTCTAGGCGTTGAATGCCCATGGATATTGCCATCCGGAGGCCATGCAGAAGGGCCTCGTATTCGGCTGCATTGTTGGAGTCCATGTACATTATTTGAAGTACGTATTGGATTGTGTCTCCAGTTGGGGACGTCAGGACGACGTCAGCCCCCAAGCCAGCCAACATTTTGGATCCGTCAAAATGCATGATCCAATTGGAGTATGCGCCGTACTCTTTAGGGAGTTCGGCTTCGGTCCATTCGGCGACGAAGTCAGCCAGAACCTGCGACTTTATAGCTCGCCGTGGTTTTTAGGTTATGTCAAATGGTAAGAGCTCGATAGCCCATTTTGCAATCCTGCCCGTTGCGTCGCGATTGTTTATAATATCGTTGAGAGGTACTTCGGAGGCCACCGTTATGGGACACTCTTGAAAGTAGTGTTGCAGCTTCCAGGATGCCATGAACACCGCATATGCTATCTTTTGATAATGTGGGTACCGGGACTTGCATGGAGTTAGAACAGTGGATACATAGTACACTGGTTTTTGAAGAGGGAATCTGTGCCCTTCTGTCTCTCACTCGACGACGAGTACCGCGCTGACAACTTGATGTGTTGCTGCGATATATAATAACATAGGTTCGCCCAAGTTGGGCGCGGCCAGGACCGGATTTGTTGCCAGTATGGCCTTTATTTCTTTGAGTCCGGCTGTGGCAGCATCCGTCCATTCGAAATGTTCGGTGCACCGGAGGAGGCGGTAGAGGGGCAGAGCCTTTTCTCCCAAACGGGAGATGAAGCGACTTAAGGCCGCTACGCATCCGGTTAGTTTTTGTATTTGCTTGAGGTCTTTTGGAATATCCAATTGTGACAGAGCTCGGATTTTAGCCGGGTTTGCTTCAGTTCCTCTACCGGATACGATGAAGCCCAAGAGCTTTCCGGCTGGTACGCCGAAGACGCATTTTTCCGGATTGAGCTTAATGTCATATGCTCGGAGGTTGTCTAATGTCACCCTCAAGTCTTCTACTAGAGTTTCGATGTGTTTGGTCTTGACAACCACATCGTCTACATATGCCTCTACTGTTTTGCCTATCTGGGTAGCCAGACATGTTTGAATCATGCGCTGATATGTTGCGCCAGCGTTTTTGAGTCCGAAGGGCATTGTGTTGAAGCAGAATGGCCCATATGGAGTAATGAATGCCGTTGTGGCATGGTCTTTCTCCGCCATCTTGATTTGATGGTATCCGGAGTATGCGTCGAGGAAGCACAATGAATCGTGCCCTGCGGTAGCATCGATGATTTGGTCGATGCGAGGGAGGGGGAAAGGGTCCTTTGGACAGGCCTTGTTAAGGTCTTTAAAATCAACGCAGAGGCGCCAGGATTTGTCCTTTTTTGGTACCATTACTAGATTGGCTAGCCAGTCCGGATGTTTTATATCTCTGATGAATCCGGCTTCTAAGAGTTTGGCTAGCTCATCTCCCATTGCCTGTCTTTTGGGTTCGGAAAATCGCCGAAGAGCTTGGTTGACCGGCTTGAATCCTTTTAGGATGTTTAGGCTGTGCTCTGCCAACCTGCGTGGGATTCCTGGCATGTATAAAGGGTGCCAGACAAAAATGTCCCAATTTTCCCGAAGGAATTCTCGTAGTGCGGCTTCGACATCAGGGCTTAATTGTGCCCCAATGGAGGCCGTCTTTGTGGGGTCTGTTGGATGGACTTGAAATTTGACTATTTCGTCTGCTGGTTTCAAAGAGGTGGACTTGGACCTGTTATCGAGTATCACATCGTCCCTATCCACCGTGGAGCGCAGCGTAGTTAGTTCCTCTGCCGCTAGGGCTTCGGCCAATGCCTCTAGGGCCAGTGCGGCTGTCTTATTTTCGGTGTGTAGTGCTGTATCTGGATCACTGGCAAGAGTGATTATCCCATTGGGTCCGGGCATTTTGAGCTTCATGTACCCGTAGTGGGGTATAGCTTGGAAGATTGTGAATGCCTCTCGCCCTAGCAAAGCGTGATATCCGCTGCCGAATGGGGCCACTTGGAACGTGACCTCCTCGGACCTGTAATTGTCCGGTGAGCCGAACACTACATCTAGTGTGATTTCCCTATGCAGCGTACTTCTCGACTAGGGATTATCCCTCTAAAGGTTGTGCTGCTTCGCTCGATGCGGCTCCAGTCGATATCCATTTTTTGAAGGGTTTCCTCGTAGATGAGGTTTAATCCGCTGCCGCCATCCCTGAGTACCTTGGTAAGGAGAAATCCGTCCACTATCGGACTGAGGACCAATGCGGCTGGTGCTCTAGCTGTTCGGAATTTAGGTTCATCACTGGCGTTGAACGTGATAGCCGTGTCACTCCATGGATTTGCTGTTGCTACTTGGTAGACTTCGGCGAGGCCGCGGATTGTTCGTTTTCGCATGTTATTTGATGCGAAAGTCTCGAAGACTGTTAATACCGTACTGGTACTGCTGGGCTGTTTGCCCGGGGCTAAAAAGCCTTCGCCACTTTCGGCCACCTGCCGTAGTATCCAACATGCTCGAAGGTTGTGTGTTGGAGTGGCGCCCTCCGTACTGTGGATTTTGCAGGGTCCGTTGAGCCAGCCCTCCAGTACGGTTCCATGCCCTTTAGGGGGTTTTTGCTTTTTGGTTTTTAACCTAGGTGCTTGAGTATGGCGCACCCTTTTACTTCAGACTAGGGTTGTAGTCAAGGCCGGACTGTCCCAAAACCTAGATTCGATGTTCCTGGCACTCTCCACCTCACAGT
Source organism: Triticum dicoccoides (assembly GCF_002162155.2). NCBI lineage: Eukaryota > Viridiplantae > Streptophyta > Magnoliopsida > Poales > Poaceae > Triticum > Triticum dicoccoides. Next base: position 819,455,122 of record NC_041383.1, on the reverse strand, counting down.
ATTTTTGTATGATGGTCGCTAGGTCGACGAAGCGTGTAACTTTGCGACGACTTATGGCGTTCATGATTCCCTTGTCCGTGCAATTGTTGCAGAAAATTGAAATCGCGCTTTCTTCGCAGCAGTCCTTTATCCTGTTCATAACCAGGAGGAATCTGGCCCAGTAATGATGTACTGTTTCATCGGGCTCTTGCGTATTCGAGATAGATCGCTTATGTTTGGGTGGGCGGGTGGAATCAAGTTCGGAACCCCGCCCGATCTGAGGCTCAAAGGCCGAGAAGTTTCCGTATTTGGAAGCTTGACTTGCTGGATGCTTTCCAACGAATCTAGTCCGATGCCTGACTCTAAGTTCAGTATTTGATTAGCGTCCGTCCCTCCGCAGGAATCCGGCTTGGAGGGATCGGGAATCCGGACATAGTTGGTTTTCAACGTAGAAGAAGGGTTGCCACATTGTTTCTCTACCACGACAACGTGGTGGGTAGCCTGAGGAGAGTTAATCTTTCTCAGATCGGGTTTAAGCCCAATCTGATCGTAGTCTGTAGCGACTCCCAGGGCGGCGATGCGATCCAAGAGCTTGTTTACAGAGGAGAGCTCAATCGGATCTAACTGCTCGGCGAATTCCGGGCTGACGCGAAGATCACTTTTGATGACCTGAGAGGTCATCGTCGGAGCGGTGGCCGAACAGGCGGTCATAAGAAAACCACCTAGCCGGATAGTTTGGTCGGCGGCCAAAGCTCTCTTGACAACGGTGCCGTCTTTAAATACAGGAAAAGGCATCCTTCCTGATCGCGACGGCACAGAGGAACTCTCAATGAAAGCACCAATGTCAGTGTCAAAACCGGCGGATCTCGGGTAGGGGGTCCCGAACTGTGCGGCTAGGCGGATGGTAACAGGAGACGAGGGACATGATGTTTTTACCCAGGTTCGGGCCCTCTTGATGGAGGTAAAACCCTACGTCCTGCTTGATTAATATTGATGATGTGGATTACAAGAGTAGATCTACCACGAGATCAAGGAGGCTAAACCCTAGAAGCTAGCCTATTGTATGATTGTTGTTCGTCCTATGGACTAAAGCCATCCGGTTTATATCGACACCGGAGAGGGCTAGGGTTACACAGAGTCGGTTACAAAGGTAGGAGATCTACATATCCGTATCGCCAAGCTTGCCTTCCACGCCAAGGAAAGTCCCATCCGGACACGGGACGAAGTCTTCAATCTTGTATCTTCATAGTCTTGGAGTCCGGCCGATGATGATAGTTCGGCTATCCGGACACCCCCTAGTCCGGGACTCCCTCAATGGCGGCGCGTCTTCTGCTTGCTTCAATGCTTGTAGTCGACACCAGTTAGTCTACAGATGTAGATGTAATTTTATTATTTTTGGTGTGTGTTGTACTGCCATGATTGAAGATGAATAGATCAAAAGTTGTCCCGCAAGAAAAAACCCAATGAACAACACTAATATATTTTTCATCTTGGATTTTGGTATACGCGGAACAATAAGCCCATAGCCATACCACTATACTTGAAAAGCGAGCATGCACACTTTTGTCAGTTAAGGGTGAGTTCGCAATCATTCATCTACGTCCCTCTCTCGAAATACATTTTCGTCCCTCGTTATGAATAAAGGAACAAATGGCAGAACCGATACAAAGTGGCGAAAAAACCCTCACATAAATAGGTCGAAAAAACATAAAACGACATCGAACTGGTGGCACAACACAAACCTAACACCAAGAATGAACCAGAGAACCCACTCCTAATAGATGACACCCACTACTACTGGACAATGTCGTAGCTGAGCCGCCTCGAGAAACAAGTAGGCACCATGGTATCAAACACACCTAGCCATCTTCGTAAAGGGCCACCTTGCTTGGCCGTGGAGTGCCGCTCCTACCAAGAAATAGAAAGGACCGAGAACATATACAACGGGGACACGTCTATAAGATAGGAGAACAATGAACCACTCCTCACCAAAGTTGAGGACGCGATAGACCAGGGAAAGGCAAAGGCAAACAAGACGCCACAGGCCATCTGCAACAGAGAGAGAGAGAGATCGAGGCTCCATGACGACGCCCTCAAGTGGATGATGGCGCCAGATTCCATCAAGTCCTACAGTTAAACAGGGATTTTCACCCCAGAGCCCTAGCACTGTGCAGGGACCCACAACACCACCTCTAAGAGGGAAGCAACACCCATAGGTGCCCCCGTTGTCAATGCCGGAGCACAAAGATTTCGCTCGGACCCACACAAGAATCACCAGTAGACTCAAAGTTGTCAACCCACTCCCGGATTTGGGCCTTTTGTTTTTCTTTTGGCCCCACTGAACCACTTGGTATCATGTATGAAGTATTATATATCATTCTACTTTATAGAACCAATGACTATATCTTGTATGATAGTATCTATATATAGCTTTTGCACCCATGACGAGACAATCAGATCCTCTTCTTTCAATGCACATTTGTACATTCAAGATGGTTAGTCATTCAAATAGTGTCAAATTTGTATCCACCCACAATTGTTGCCAATATATATGGTCACTGGCTCGATAGAATAGTTAAAAGTTTAGTACACTAATAAGGGTTGGAGTACCTGCCTTACTATGGTCGCTTTGGCTATATAAAAATGCTGTTTTCAATGGCACACATTCTTCCCACATGCAGATTATCTATTGTTTTACTCACTATCTTCATATTTTGTCTAAGCTACATCAAATGTATTTCCAACAGTTATTGACTGCGGTGTGTATGCAGTTAGAACAGGTGGCCATTGAGGTTTTTATCGAACATGGGTGGCAGCATAATCTCCGGATAAGACTAGCACCCTCCTCGACATAGGCATAGTAATGGTCCCATGTAACTTGTGTCCCTCATTATGCTTTGCATCCATTTGATGCTACATTATAAGTTAAAAAGAACATCTATAAAAGAAAACATACCACTTATATATATATATATGTACACATCATATAAACTATGTTAGTGTTTTTTAGAACCTTCATCAACTTCGTTAGTTGCCAACGAAGCCCAACAACTAGGCTCTGTACATACATGATGTGTTACCAGAAGAGATAGAATACAAATTTCAGTTTAGAGTAGGTATGACTTCATGATGAACAAGTACCTTTAAGTGCAATGTATAAGAGGACCTTCTATATGCTCATTTAAAATATACTAAATTATATTATTAGTACAAAGTTAACGGCATCCATAATACTAAATCATATTATTAGTTTCATGAGATTTCTATTTCTGTGCCCTTATTGCTTATTCCTCCTCAGTTTTGCACAACCCAACTCTTTTTCCTCACTTTTAAACTCCACCGCGACCCACCCTCACCAATGCCCAAATGGGGGTTTACCATTGGTCAAGGTGAGTTGACTATTAGTCGCCGCTGTTACTGACGAGTGGGACACACTGTGCCATGTGGCGCTCTCATAATCGACCGTTTGTGTGCCCGCATGCATATGTAGTTTCATCACGGTCACGTCGGCATTTTCACACAAGGGAGTATGCACCGCACGGTTTCCCATGCGAGGAGTCATGTCGCCGGCATTCTTGCCACACGCCTATTAATGCATTTTATAGTCGTGCGGCGCACCGGTGTTGACCCATTCCTGTCGCAATCCCCTCCCCTACCCTCACCGCACCACAACCTTCTCCGCCATGCGCCTCCAGCAAGCCGTAGCCATCTCCACCAAATCCTAGCCGTGTACAATTCCACGGCCGCAACAATGGCAGGCTACTGTGGTGGGGCAGGAACCAGCAGCTGGGAGCGCCGCCATGCATTGTTCGTTCAGGACATGCCACGCACCCTCCGGGCCAACGAGGCATCACTCCTCGCATGCTGCGGCATCATGGTGTCGCCTGATACGTCTCCAACGTATCTATAATTTTTTTTATTGTTTCATGATATTATATTATCCATCTAGGATGTTTTATATGCATTATGGTACTATTCTATATCAATTTTTGGGACTAACCTACTAACTTAGTGCCCAGTGCATGTTGTTGTTTTTTCCTTGTTTTTGGTTTTTACAGAAAGGAATATCAAACGAAGTCCAAACGGAATAGAACATTACAGAGATTTTTCTTGGACCAGATAACACGTACAAGACATGGAGAGAGGGCGACAAGACCCACGAGGTGGCCACAAGCCACAGGGACGCGCCCTAGGGGGGCGCCCCCTGGCTTGTGGGCCTCTCGGGAGTCCCCTGCACCGCCTCCGATGCCTATATATTCTCAAATATTCCCCAAACCCTAAGGGCATCAACAAAATACTCTTTCCACTGCCGCAAGTTCCAGAACCACGCGATCCCATCGTGGGGCCTTTTTCGGTGATCTGCCGAAGGGGGAACCGATCACGGAGGGGGTCTACATCAACCTTTCTACCCTTTCGATGATGCGTGAGTAGTTTACCACAAACCTACATGTCCATAGCTTGTAGCTAGATTGCTTCTTCCATCTCCTTGATCTTCAATACAATGTTCTCCTCGATCATGTTGTAGATCTATTCGATGTAATACTTTTTTGCGGTGTGTATGTCAAGATCTAATGAATTGTTGATTTATGATCGGATTATCTACGAATAATATTTGAGTCTTCTCTGAAATCTTAAATGCATGATTTGATAGCTTTGTATTTCTCTCTGAACTATCGGTTTGGTTTGGCCAACTAGATTGGTTAACCTTGCAATAGGAGAGGTGCTTTGTGTTGAGTTCAATCTTGCGGTGCTCGATCCCAGCGACATAGTAGGGGAACCAACATATATAATATTGTTGCCAATAAGGATAAAAAGATGGGGTTTAGATCATATTGCTTGAGTTTATTCCTCTACATCATGTCATCTTTCTTAATGTGTTACTCCATTCTCTTGAACTTAATACTCTAGATGCATGCTAGATAGTGGTTGGTGTGTGAAGTAATAGTAGTAGATGGAGGCAGGAGTCGGTCTACTTGTCACGGACATGATGCCTATATTCATGATCATTGCCTTGGATATCATCATAAGTTTGCACTTTTCTATGAATTGATTGACAGTAATTTGTTTACCCACGGTATGCTTTGTTTCAAGAGAGAAGCCTCTAGTGAAACCTATGCCCCCCGGGTCTATTTTCCATAATATATTTTCAGATCTATAAACCAAACATCCTAAAAAAATACTTTACTGCAATTTATTTACTTTTACTTTGTTTTCATCCATCTCCATTAGATTTCACTCTCACAAGTCATCGTGAAGGGATTGCCAACCCCTTTATCGCATTGGGTGCGAGTGTTTGTTAGTTTGCGGGGGTGCATCTATTGGGGACTTGTGTGAATCTCCTACTGGATTGATAACTTGGTTCTCTACTGAGGGAAATACTTACCTCTTCCGTGCTGCATCACCCTTTCCTCTTCAAGGGAAAAACCAACGCAAGCTCGAGAAGTAGCATCGTCGAACATGCGCCTACCAGTCGGATGGCACATGAGCTTGGGGGGCTCGCGATGGAGCTTTTGCCCACATGGCCGGCACGCCGGCCATGTCACGCGCCATACACACGTTTTGGGAAGGCTTGCTACCGAACGAGCAGTCCAACCTACGCTACACGCCCGGTAGCTAGTGGTGGCCGGAGATCCTGGTGGAGGAGGATGCTTCCCGCATCCATAACTACGACGACCGCTACCTGGCATCACGGAACAACATCGACAAGACGTACATCTACTGGAAAGGGTGTTCCTTCCCCGATGTCATGGACGCATGCCGCGCACAGCTCATTCTGGACAAGGGCGACCGGGTTTCGTTGCTGCGGGCAAGCCTTGATCCACGCCGCAGGACACGACTGCCACATCTACAGGAGGCGGCGTTAGTGCCAGTAGCAGCTGGGGCCTCGGCGTTCCAAAGCCGGAGCCATGGGCACCGGGGACGAGCTCTGCAGTCCGTGGCGCCGGTCTACGCATCCCAAAGCCGGAGCCCGGGACGAGCTATGCATTCCACGAGACCGGCCTGCGCATCCCAAAGCCGGATCCAAGGACGAGCTCCCGCGGCGCCCCCTGCTAGTCCCAAAGCCCAAGCCCGGGATGACCTCACGTGGCCCCTTGCTCATGCCCAAGCCAGAGCCTTGGACGGGCCATGCCTCCACCTGCTCGATCCCGGCGACCCTGCAAACACGTTGGGATCCTCCTAGCGCTGCGCCAATCACAAAGGGGCCGCAGTGTCACCTCGATGACCCGGTGGACACACCGGGGCAGTGACAGGCGGTCGAAGCCTCCGTAGCCGATGTCACCATCGAGCTCATGAGTGAGGATGACGATTACGGCAAGAAGGAGCAGGACGACAAGGACGGCTCCTTAGGCGGCGAGAGTGGCTCGGACGTGGACAACGACGATCAATAGATTAGGTTTACCGTTATTTTGTCACTAGCTGGTTTATGTGTGTAAAAAAGTTAAACTATAAATCAAATTTGTGTTGTTTGCATGTTTGCATGTGTAAATTATGCTGTGATTTCATGTGTGTGACTAGTGGTAACACACATTTCATTAATTTGTTAAAATAATTGGGTTCTTTGAATCAAACAGTGCCAAATTCCAATCTTGTTGTATTTGAAACTTGTGTATTGCAATTTTAGTGTTTTTCCCACAAACAAGTGGACATAAGATGGCTCCATGCAAAGACATTTCATTTTTTAGCCTTTTGTCATTTTATTTGTTTTTTTTAGAAAAAATGGGGTCCAACTTGCAGTGTTGGCTAATTATACAAAATGGTTTCGGATTCCTACTTTCCTTGTCCCAAGTTCATCCACCACAAATAACAGAGCATAAAATGTTTTTTGCAATTTTCATAACCAAACTACATCACACTTGTAGTTCAAATTTGGCAATTTCTCATAATTTACTAAAACTCAACTAAACAGATGTAATATAGAAATAGTACTCATAAATTACTGAAACTTGGTCATTTTCCATAAATGTGGCCTACTTTTTATGAAACATAAAATGGCACAATTTCATAATTATTTTAGGCAATTCTTTCACAAAAAAGTCTTTTTGGGCCTTGGAAAATGAAAAATATGTATTTTATTACAAAATAATTGCAAAATCCTATGAAAACATTGTGCACAATGGAAAAACTAAGAGTTGTGCCAAATTTGGGCATGTTGTCATGGATTATAACATGTATGTGGCCACTTCATGTGCACATGCCTTCAAATCCACACAAGTTCATACTAGATAGGCCATTGTGTGAAGGGTTTTTTCAAACTTGTTGTATTGCAAATTTAATATTTTTCTCGCAAACAAGTGCACATACAATGGTTCCATGCAAAGGCACTTCATTCTTTGACCTTTTTTTCATTTTTGTTTTGCTTTTTTCAAAATGGGGTCAAACTTGAACTGTTGACTATTCATACAAAATGGCTTGGGATTCTGAATTTCCTTGTCCCAAGTTCATCCACCACCAACAACAGAACATAAAAACTATTTTGGTAATTTTCATGGCCAAACTTCATCACACTTGTAGTTCAAATTTGGGCAATTTCTGATAATGCACTAAAACTCAACTAAATGGATGGGATATAGCAATAATACTCGGAAAATTGAAACTTGGTCATTTCCATCAAATGTGGCCTAATTCTGATGAAAAAT
>NC_041383.1:819421171-819444285 GCF_002162155.2 Triticum dicoccoides | reverse complement strand
AAGCTTGGGCGAGGCTTCTCCGATTACTTAATGCTTTGCCTGGTCAGCCCTTAAGAAAAATGAAATACTTAATATCTTTTATATTGGACTAACCGATGCTTCCAAGGATCACTTGGATAGTTGTTCTGGTTGTGTTTACAGGGAAAGAACGGTCGACCAAGCTGAATTTCTATTGAATAATATGTTGACTAATGAAAATAATTGGACTCTTCCTGAGCCAATTCCTGAGCCAATTGAGCCAACTCCGAAGAAGAGGGGAGTTTTATTTCTCAGTCCTAAAGATATGCAAGAGGCAAAGAAATCTATGAAAGAAAAAGGTATTAAAGCTGAAGATGTCAAGAATTTATCTCCTATTGAGGAAATACATGGTCTTTATCTACCACCTATTGAAGAAACACATTGTCTTGATTACCCGACACAGGTAGTAAAGGTAAATTCTCTCTATAGATATGATAAAGTTGAAATCCTGTCTACTAAATTTCCTAGCAAATGTTTGGATGAATTTGATGACTTTATGGCTAGACAAGAAAATTTCAATGCTTATGTGGGTAGAGAATTAAAGAGTAATGCTTACATGATTGGACGCTTGAGTGATTATATGGCTAGAGTTAAAGGTGAACTTAAACTCATTAGCAAATATGCTTCTATGGTTACCACTCAAGCATAACAAGTACTTAAAGCTCAAAGTGATTTGCTCGATGAATTAAATAATAAACATGATTTTGCTGTTCGAGTGGCTACTAGAACTGGTAGAATGACTCAGGAACCTTTGTATCCTGAAGGCCACCCTAAGCGAATTGAGCAAGACTCTCAGACAAAAAATTTAGATGCACCTAGTCCTTCTAAAAAGAAGAAAATGAAAAATGATAGAACTTTGCATGCTTCTAGTGAACCTGTTATAGACACATTTGAGAATCCCAATGATATTTCTATTTCTGATGCTGAAATACAATCTGGTGATGAACATGAACCTAGTGATAATGTTAATGATAATGTTCATGTTGATGCTCAACCTAGTAATAATAATGATGTAGAGATTGAACCTGCTGTTGATCTTGATAACGCAGAATCAAAGAATCAACATTATGAAAAGAGAGATTTTGTTTCTAGGAAGCATGGTAAAGAAAGAGAACCATGGGTTCGGAAACCCATTGTCGGTGTCAAAACTGGCGGATCTCGAGTAGGGGGTCCTGAACTATGCTTCTAAGGCTAATGGTAACAGGAGGCGGGGGACACAATGTTTACCCAGGTTCGGACCCTCTCGATGGAGGTAATACCCTACTTCCTGCTTGATTGATCTTGATGATATGAGTATTACAAGAGTTGATCTACCATGAGATCATAGAGGCTAAACCCTAGAAGCTATCCTATGATTAAGATTGTTGTTCGTCCTACGGACTAAACCCTCCGGTTTATATAGACATCGGAGGGGGATAGGGTTACACAGAGTCGGTTACAGAGAAGGAGATCTACATATCCGAATTGCCAAGCTTGCCTTCCACGCAAAGGAGAGTCCCACCCGGACACGGGACGAAGTCTTCAATCTTGTATCTTCATAGTCCAACAGTCCGGCACAAGCATATAGTCCGGCTCTCCGAGGACTCCCTAATCCAGGACTCCCTCAGTAGCCCCTGAACCAGGCTTCAATGACGATGAGTCCGGCGTGCAGATTGTCTTCGGCATTGCAAGGCAGGTTCTTCTCCAAAATCCTTGAGTACCTTTTGTAGCGAGAAGTGTCCGGCTTCCCATTAATGTTGCACTCCTCGGCTTCTGTACCTTAATAATGGTAGTCTCCTCGTGTCGAGCGAATGCGAGAAGTCAGGGCATTTTTACATTTGCCACCCTGACCATGCAAGTAAATCGTCTACTAAAGAGACGGAGATCCTCATATCCAAATCACACCATCTTCCCCAAGCGAGGAATCGTCGGAGCGCGCCCGGAAAAACCATCCCATCATGGCCGGCCACCGCAGCTCCTCCTCACGCTCTCATAGCACTAATCCAGGTGATTGGGTAAAGTGCACCGTATCCCACGGCCGATTGGTGGAGTTGCAGACCCAGGGGTTTCTCCCGCCTGCATATCTTGTCCCCGTCCGAGCTGGACTAGTCACCTACAATGGCGGGGAAGAACAGAGAGAGTCCCCAACCCATCCAGGCGGAGTGAGTATGCCTTGTCCCTTACTTGCTGAGGGGCCTCGGATTTCCAATCCATCCGTTCCTCCGCGGCCTCCTGGAGTATTACGGCATCCAGCTGCATAACTTCACTCCTACCTCCATACTGCATATCGCAGGTTATGTCGCCCTATGCGAGCTATTTCTGGGCTGTGAAGCTCATTTGAGCTATGGAAGAGGCTATTCTGCCTCGTCCCCCGCAAGCGGGAGGGATCAATATACCAAGTGGGCGGAACCGAAATATGGCGCATCGCCGGGACCGTATACCTGTCCGGCACCCCAAAGAAGACATCCGAAGACTGGCCTTCAGAGTGGTTTTATATAGAGGATGTCCCCCTTCCAGACCCTATCCGGATAGGCCTTCCTGAGTTTGCCAATGCCCCACTGAAGAAACGCCACAACTGGCGTCCCGGAGCCCCCAGGAGGAAGATAACAGAGAGGTCCTTTATCTGATGGGCAGGATAAAAATGCTGGCCGAATCAGGATTGACAATAATCGAGGTTATGTCAATATGCATAATGCGGGGGGTGCAGCCACTCCAGTACCGGGGGAATCCCATGTGGCACTTCTATGGAGAAGATGACGCCACCCGCTGCGGTCGTAAAGGTCCGGACTCCACCACTGCTCTGGCGAAAATATTGTCTGATTTGTACAAAGGAGAGGAAGAGGAGTTTACCCGCATTAAGCCACGGGATGGATTTTAAATGTATAACCCCCCAAGCTGGGTGAGCAGTTATCTTTTACTCAACTCTATTCATCCCCGCATTCTTTCATCAAAGATATTTACCTTGCTAATTCATAGCAGGAGTTGTGAAAAGCTGTGAGGGAGGTCCACAGACCACCTCCACAGCTAGAGAACCACAATCGGGCCCTCGACCCCAGGCTTGAAGAAGATCCGGACATATTTGTAGAGCTCGTCTACAGGACATTTTATCAGGCAAGCTGTGACGGTGCCTTGGTGGGCATCATAGCCGATTATCCTGGCCTACTCCCTGCATCACATGTAAGTAAAACCGGAGTCCTAACTTCCAAAAAGGATCCGTTCTTTACGCCTTACCCACCGCACATATATTGTGTTTTATAGGGAAGGCCATCGAGGCGCCGTGCTGAACCCGCGGTGACTCACCAACAAGGGGCACCGAAGCCGGGCAGGCTTAAACGGAAGGTGGTCAGGACCGAGACGCCATTGCAGAGGTATGATTAAAAAGCTGCTCCGTGATTATCGTCTTTAAAATACAACAATGTCCATTGTCCCCTGGCAGAAAAAGCACTCGCCGGACTTTGTCCAAAGATCCTGCCGGCCACGCCTCCACCAGCCGGACTCCAGAGTCGGACTCAAGGGCGGAGGCTAGCGTGGGGATAACGCCGAACGGTCCTCCTATAGATGATGCGCATAGAATATACGCTACCAATTCTGAAGTGGAGAGCGCCATGAATCATAGGCGTCGACTGGCCGTACTCCGCGACCCTAATTTCTCCGAAGAGGCATTCAATGCCTTCAATTCCGGAGACGCATACATCCAAGCTGCTCCAGGTGGGCTTGCTAGAGACATAGACCAGTATTTAAAGGATATACGGGTAAGAAAAATCTGATAATTATGTATATCAGTAGCCCCTGAGACTTGAAACAGTTGGCACAACTGATTTAAGGATCATTGTATACATAGGTTCTTACAGAGAAGAACATCCATTTGTCTCGAGAGCTGGAGGAGTGCAAAGCCCAGCTAAGGGTCGCAGTTGCCGGAATGGAGGAATCCAAGAAGGCCTCATCTGGTAATACTTGTCTTTATCAAAAAGAATGTAATTATTTGTACCAGTTAGTATTCGGCATGCTTGCAAATCTAACAATAGATTCTGCAGACAATCCCGGAGTGAATCCAGAGATCGTACAAGAGGATGAGCAACGAGCTAAATGACAGCTAGAGGCTGGCGAGCGCGTGCTTACATGGGTTAGGCGTGAGAAGAACAACCTCCAGGATGCTAATACCCGGCTAGGCGTTGAATTGAAAGATGTTCGGGCCCAGCTTGCTGATTCCGTGAAGGAGAATCAGAGCCTTCGACGCGGCATTTTTAGTATGTGCTCAAACAAACCTTCATACAGTTCGGCGAAGAAACAGGCTAACAATGTTATATCTATAGGTATGCTGACAGGTCGTCCCGAAGAAGAGATGCCCGGATCTGCAGGCGATCTGCTACAAGCGCTTTTACAGCTGCACGAACAAGTTTGACAGGTGATGCAGGGTATCGCCTAGGCCTTTTGGCCGTCCGCCTCCCTGCCAAGAGGCATGGGGGAGCTTGTAGAGATGCTCAAGGGAGCACGGCGGCGCTTCTGATTGTGGAAGATATTTGCCTGCCGATAAGGTGCGAGGGAATCCTGGGCCATGGTAAAGACACGGTATACCAAGGCTGATCCGAATCACATGGCCCAAGTCGGACCTGAAGGGTTAGAAGGGAAGGAGATTTCCGTTAGTCTGGTATATGACCAGGTAGGATTAGCCGCAAAGTATTCCCAACAGGATTGTAGGCTAGACAGCCTGTTGGATGGTATAGAAGAAGAATTTAGCCAGTCTAAGTGACTATGTACTTCAATTGACATATTCCGTCCCTAGCTGGATTGTAAATCATTTGTCATGGCAGACCTTTTCGCTTCATCCTCTGGACCCGACAGTCCGTAGTGTATCTGAATTCCCACTCAGTTATGTAAACCGGGGTACGCGTGGAAACCAGGCGTAGGGGTCATAAGTGCTTGAACAGACAAGTACCCAACTAGCTATGTTATATTACATGGATAGTAAGAAACATCTTCCAGGGAGAATAGTTCTGTTAAGGGTTCCTTTCCCTGGGTACGCATGCATTAATGTGCATGTCCAAGCTGCGAGCAGAGACGCACGATATGAAACATCTGGGGATTTATATAGTAATAGATAAGAAACATCTTTTGTTCACCGACTGAATATTCCCTTAAGAACGCTAGCGTTCGGCTTCACCCAGTCTGAGGTACACGTCCGGCTGACCCGGCAGTAACAATATCAGAGGTTCTCCCCATATGCCCTAGCCGAACTAACGGGAACGTAGGGCATAAACACAAGAGCCAGGCAACCCAGCTTGGCCAAGACTTAGGTCACATCGATGGATATAATGGCAAAGAATAGTTACATATGGAAAAGTGACACATTTGTAGTGGGCATAAAGCCCGGAAAACAATTATATTAAGCTTCTGTGTAAGAAGCCCCCAGGTATAATGAGCGCGCATAGCGCGTCCAGATTGTGTAGTAGAGTCACATGTTAAGCTTTTTAAGGCCATAAAAAAATAAAGAAAGAGAATATAATTTAAAAAGGGCGGGGTTAAGGAGACGAACACAAAGTTCGGCGCTAGGCGTAGAATCTTCGGAGTCTGGCCACGTTCCATGGGTTTGGCTCGAGTCGATTATCTCATGCATCACGCAGGCGGTACGCTCCTCCGGTGAGAACTTGATCAATGATGAAGGGAGCCTCCCACTTGGGCTTGGGCTTGTCCTTTTTCTTCTCCGGTAGGCGTAGAACGAGTTCGCCAATGTTATAAGTTTTGGCCCGCACTTCTCTGCTTTGATACCTTCGAGCATGTTGCTGGTAGAATGCGGAACGGGCTTTGGCGACGCTGCGCTCCTCCTCCAGGGCATCTAGACTATCCTGTCGATCAAGCTCGGCTTCACTCTCTTCGTACATACGCACTCGAGGCGAGTCATGTATTATATCGCAGGGCAATACTGCCTCTGCGCCGTACACCATGAAGAATGGTGTGTATCCGGTAGTGCAATCTGGCGTGGTCCACAGTCCCCATAGTACGGAGTCGAGCTCCTCGACCCAGTGCGTATCTGATTCCTTCAAGGATCGCACTAGTCTGGGTTTAATGCCGCTCATAATAAGACCATTTGCTCGTTCCACTTGACCATTTGTTTGGGGTGATAGATGGAGGCGTAATCGAGATTAATGCCCATGTTGCCGCACCAAGTTTTCACCTCGTCGGCTATAAAGTTAGAGCCATTATCGGTGATGATGTTGTGAGGGACACCATAACGGTGTACAACCCCTGATATGAAGTCTATCACTGGTCCGGATTCGGCCGTTTTAACTGTTTTAGTCTCTATCCATTTGGTGAATTTATCTACCATGACCAATAGGTATTTTTTTCTTATGGCTTCCTCCTTTAAGTGGTCCGACCATATCGAGCCCCCAGACCGCAAAGGACCAAGTTATGGGGATTGTTTGGAGAGCGGTGGGTGGCATATGACTTTGGTTTGCGAAAAGCTGGCAACAGACACAATATTGCACAAGGTCCTGTGCGTCTGCTCGGGCTGTCGGCCAGTAGAAACCTGTACGGAAGGCCTTGCTTACAAGGGCTCGAACTGCGGCATGGTGGCCGCGGAGTCCAGCGTGAATTTCGGCCAAGAGCTGCTGCCCTTCCTCTTCGGAGATGCATGTTTGGAGTACCCCGGTAGCGCTTTTCTTATAAAGCCCTCCCTCATGAACCTTTTAGGCTTTACAGCGCCGCACGATACAAAATGCTTCATTTTTGTCCTCGGGGAGTTCTTGCCTATTGAGGTAGGCTAAGTATGGCTCTGTCCACGGGGCGATGACAGCCATGATCACGTGGGCCGAAGGTGTTATTTCGGTGGAGGAGCCCCCGATTATGTCAGTATGTTCAGTATCTGGGGTTGTGGTCGGATCCGTACTAATAGTTCCGGTCTCCCCTTGACACACCACGGATGGCTTGAACAACCTTTCCAAGAAGATATTAGGTGGGACGGGTTCGCGCTTGGCACTGATGCGGGCGAGGATATCCGTCGTTTGATTGATTTCTCGGACCACATGATGGAATTCGAGCCCCTCGAACAGAGCTGACATCTTGAGGACGGCATTGCGGTAAGCCACCATTTTCGGGTCCTTGGCGTCAAAGTCTCCATTTATTTGAGATATCGCGAGGTTCGAATCCCCGCGCACCTCTAGGCATTGAATGCCCATTGAGACTGCCATCCGAAGATCGTGGAACAGCGCCTCGTATTCGGCTGCATTGTTGGAGTCTGTGTATAGTATCTGGATACATATTGGACTGTATCTCCGGTGGGGGAAGTTAGGACAACGCCCGCTCCCAGACCTGCCAGCATTTTAGAGCCGTCGAAGTGCATGATCCAATTGGAGTATGTGCCGTACTCTTTAGGGAGTTCGGCTTCTGTCCATTCGGTGATAAAGTCAGCCAGTACTTGCGACTTAATGGCTCGCCGTGGTTTATATATGATGTCGAACGGGAGGAGCTCGATGGCCCACTTAGCAATCCGGCCCGTGGCATCGCGGTTATTTATTATATCGTTGAGTGGTACTTCGGAGGCCACCGTGATTGAACACTATTGAAAGTAGTGTCCTAGTTTTCGAGATGCCATGAAGACCGTGTATGCTATCTTTTCATAATGTGGGTACCGTGAGTTGCATAGTGTGAGGACAGTGGATACATAGTATACCGGATTTTGAAGCGGGAACTTATGTCCGTCCTCCTCTCATTCGATGACGAGCACGACACTTACAACTTGGTGCATTGCAGCTATATACAATAGCATGGGTTCGCCGATGTTTGGAGCGGCCAGGATTGGGTTGCTGGCCAAGAGGGCCTTTATTTCTTCCAGTCTGGACATGGCCGCATCCGTCCACTCGAAGTGTTCGGTGCGTCGAAGAAGGCGATAGAGAGGTAGTGCCTTTTCTCCGAATCGGGAGATAAAGCGGCTTAAGGCAGCCACGCATCCGGTTAATTTCTGGATTTGCTTGAGGTCTGTTGGTGTAGCTAACTGTGACAAAGCTCGGATTTTGGCCGGATTTGCTTCAATTCCTCTATTGGAGACGATGAAATCCAGGAGCTTTCCGGAAGGAACATCGAAAACGCATTTTTCCGGATTGAGCTTGATGTCATATATTCGGAGATTGTCGAACGTAAGCCTTAGGTCGTCTATTAAAGATTCGACGTGTCTGGTCTTGATGACCACGTCATCTACGTATTTGCCCTTGAATCCATGTGACACTTACATGTGACCCTTACATGTGGGACCCGCTCTAAAAATATAAAAGGAAAACTAGGCCACCTCAGCCCTCCTGTGGGTCAGTCACTTACCGGTGGGACCTACCCAGGAAAAAACAAAAAAAACTCTCTCTCATCCATATCCTCCCGATGGGACCCACTGTGAGGGTCAACACCCCCGTTCCACGCGTTCCTGGCTGTGAGCTCCTATGCTCGCCGGCGGCTCGCCGTAGGGGAGGTGGATGTCCATGGGGGGACGGCGCTTCCTGCGCGAGGCACGCAAGCTGAACGAGACGCGCCAAGCTCACTAGGAGCAGCATGGTGGAGATGGGCGCGTGCACGACCAAGCCAACCGAGGTTGGTCATGGCCACCGGATTCTGTCAGGGGGATCCGGGCACGGAATCAGGCGGGAGAAGACAGAACACGGGTCGGGTAGGTCAAGAATGGCTTAGAGCGGCCGAATTTAGGACGGGAAGAGCGATGGCCATGGCAGAGTTCGACGTCCTGGGCGTCGTCTACGGGAAGCCACAGGCTAGATCCACTACGCAGGGCGAAGGAGAGGCGCCTGCCAAAGCTCATGGACATGCTCGTGCTGCTCGATTTGGACTCCGGCCGCGGTAGCTAGCAACGGTGTCGTTGGCAGAAGATCTCACATGCTCTCCGGATGTAGTTTCGATGATAGCTCCGGCGATAGCTGCGAGCGGCGGATCCACCCCTCCGCCGGACCACCCCAAGCCTGCCACTGTGGTCTTCACGCGCAAGCACGCTTGTCCTCGCCGGCGAGGGCCACTAGCCGAGCCGCCAAGCCTCGCCATGTCAGGGAGAGAGAGATTTTGAGAGAGGGAGAGAGTTTTTTTAAATTGGTGGGGTCCATGTGTAAGTCAGAGAGGGGATGAGAGAAAGAGAGTTCTTTTTCGTGGGGTAGGTCCCACTTGTAAGTGGCATGTGCATAGAGGGGCAAAAATGTCCATTAAACGTCCGGAAAATAGTCAAAGCCCTTTGACTAGACGGAAACGGCACGGAAGGGCATTCCTGTAATTGCACTTAACGGCAGAGGGGCAAATTTGAGCATGCTTCGAAATTAGGGGCAAATCTGAGTAGTGGGTGCGAGTTAGGGACACAAATGTAAAACATCCTAAAGGAAATAATTTATGAAGTTTGAATGCTAGCAAGTGCTTAAGTTTGATCAATGATAGTTTCAATCACTTTTTCTAGCATCATTATATATCATAACAGTAGCTCAACTCACAAAACTTCTCAAGATCAAGTAATTAACAAGCTATTCACATGTTAAAGTATAGATCATAAACTTTCTTGAAAACTAACAAACTATGTTCTCAGTCACCAAACAAGTGCAATTCATTGTATTTTCAGGAAGGGTCTATGTAAGAGCTTTGATTCAGCAAACTTCACATACTCAACTATCATTTAATCTTTCACAATTGCTAACACTCATGTGATATTTACGGGTTCAAAGTTTTAATCGGAGACAGAGAAAGATAGGGGCTTATAGTTCCTCCTCCCAACCTTTTACCTCAAGGGTAATGTCAACAACAATACTTTATGAAAACCAACATCCAAGTGGATATATATATATCCAGATCGCTCCAACACAAAGTGATTGCCAAAGAAAAAAGTGTAAAAAAGGAAAGGTGGAAATCACCATGACTCTTGTATAAGGGTAGATGGTAAAAGTAAAAGATAGGCCCTTCGCAGAGGGAAGCAGAGGTTGTCATGTGTTTTTATTGTGAGATGCACAAAATCTTAATGCAAAAGAACATCACTTTATATTGCTTCGTGTGATGAAGACCTTTATTATGTAGTATGTCGCTTTTATTTCTTCCATATCGCAAGTTTGTACAAAGCTTATTTTCTTCGCACTAATAGACCATACATACTTAAGGAGCAAATTTTATTGCTTGCACCGATGACAACTTACTTGAAGGATCTTACTCAATCCATATGTAGGTATGGTGGACTCTCATGGCAAAACTGGGTTTAAGGGATGTTTGGAAGCACAAGTAGTATTTCTACTTGGTTCAAAGAATTTGGCTAGCATGAGAGGGAAAGGCAAGCTCAACATGTTGGTTGATCCAAGATAATATAACGTCTATTCGGATATAGGAAAACATAACCCATTAAGTTGTCTTCCTTGTCCAACATCAACTTTTTAGCATGCCATATTTTAATTTGTGCTCAAAATTGCAAAAGATGTCCAAGATAGTGTATTTATATGTGAAATCTCTCTTCCCTCAATATTCTTTCATGAATTATTCAAGTGACCAATACCGCGTTTGCTAACTTTCAATAAATTTATCACCTATACTTATTATGTGTGAAGTTATTAATCCCCATGGTATGAGAATATGAAATATATCATAAATTCAGATTTATGATAATTCAATTCATTCAACCATTTACACATAGGATATATGTGAAGCATGTGAGTAAATGTTAAAGTACTCCAAAAAGATATAAGTGAAGACAATGAGTAGTCAAATGATTAACTAGCCATGGGAGGACTCTCTCTCTCGTTCAAGATTTCAGATCCAATGATTTAATTCAAACAGGAAGTAAAATGAAAATACGCAACAAGCAAAACACATATCATGTGACGAATAAAAATATAGCTTCGAGTAAGGTATACCGATGGTTTTGCAGACGAAAGAGGGGATGCCTTCCGGGGCATCCCCAAGCTTAGGCGCTTGAGTCTTCCTTGAGTATTACCTTCGGGTGCCTTGGACATCCCCAAGCTTAGGGTCTTTCCACTCCTTATTCTCCTCATATCGATATCTCACCCAAAACTTCAAAACATCAATCACACAAAACTTAATGGAACTTCATGAGATGGGTTAGTATGATAAAGAGTAAAGCATTCACTTTGGTACTGTCAAAGACAAGATTCATAATTACTCTCACACAATGCCTACTGTACCATGTCATTTCTACAATTTATATTGATAAATATAAGCCATAGAAACTAGAAAGCAAGCAAACTATGCATTGAAAATAGAATCTTCCAGAAACAGAACAGTCTGTAATGATCTGAACAAAAAGCATACTTCTTCTACTCCACAAAAAAAATAAAAATTAGGAAAACCTGACGAATTTATATACCAATCCATAGAAAAAATAATCAGATCAAAAGCACGTTTCTTTGAATTATCAAAACTAATTTACTAGGCGCAAAAGTGTCTGATTTTCAGCAGGATCAACACAACTATCACCGTAAGCTATCCCAAAGGTCTTAATTGGCACTTTATTGAAACAAAAGCTATAAAACATTATTAATACAATATCTTAATCATGTGAACACACAAAAATAGTAAGGGTAAATATTGGATTGTCTCCCAACAAGCTCTTTTCTTTAATGCCTTTTAGCTAGGCATAATGATTTCATTGATGCTCACATAAAAGATAAGAATTGAAACACAAAGAGAGCATCATGAAGAATATGACTAAAACATTCAAGTCTAACCCGCTTCCTATGCCTAGTGATTTTGAGAGCAAACAACTTAAGGGAACAAGAATCAACTAGCATAGGAAGGGAAAACAAGTATAACTTTGAAACTTTAAGCACATAGAGAGGAAACTTGATATTATTGTAACTCCTACAAGCATATATTCCTCCCTCATAATAATTTTCAGTAGCATCATGAATCAATTAAACAATATAACCATCACATAAAGCATTCTTTTCATGATCTACAACTATAGAAATTTTACTACTCTCCACATAAGCAAAATTCTTCTCATTAGGAATAGTGGGAGGAAACTCAACAAAATAACTATCATATGAGGCATACTCCAATTGAAAATTAAAATCATGTGACAAGTTTCATGGTTAACATTATTCTTTATAGCATACATGTCATCACAATAACAATCATAGATAGCAACTTTGTTCTCATAATCAATTGAAACCTCTTCCAAAATAGTAGAATCATTACTAACTAAAGTCAAGACCTCTCCAAATCCACTTTCATAAATATCACACTAAGATTAAACACCCTCCAAAATAATGGGATCACTAATTCCTAAAGTTGACACTCTTCCAAACCCACTTTCGACGATATTATTATTCATACTCCAAAAGATATAAGTGAAGTTCATGGAGAATTCTACAATTAATATAGACTAACCAATATCCAAGCTCAAAATATATTAGTGAAGCACACGAAGCATTATATAAAACTGTACTCAAAATATCTAAATGAAGCACAAAGAGCATTCTATAAAATCATACTCAAAATATATAAGTGAATCACATGAAGCATTCTATAAATCAATGAAGGGCTATCTCATACTAGCATGGTTCTTAAAGAAAATAAAAACACAAAGGACAGAAATCATGTGAATAAAACAAAAACCGGGGTATATCGATAATTGTCGAAAAAGAAAGATGGGATGCCAACCGGGGCATCCCCAAGCTTAGATGCTTGAGTATCTTTGAAATATTTACTTGGGTTTCCTTGGGAATCCCCAAGCTTGAACTCTTGCCTCTCTTTATTCTTCTCACATTGGTAACTCCTCGTTCTTCGAACACTTCTTCCTCACAAGACTTAACAAAAACTTTGTGAGATCCGTTAGTATAATAAAGCAAATCACTGCCTTTAGGTACTATTGTAAACTCATTACAATTTCATATTAGCATTATAACTACTGTATTCCGACTTCACCATGGTTCATACCCCCCGATACTACCCATAGATTCATCAAAATAAGCAAACAACATATAGAAAATAGAATCTATCAAAAATAGGACAGTCTGAAGTAATCTGGAAATTTTGTATACTTCTGTAACTCCAAAAATTCTAATACAAATAAGATAATTTAAAAAAAGTTTACATAAGTACTGTGCAAAAAGTTCCTGACCCGTTTGACTTTCCAGGGAAAAGTGTAAATTCACGAGCTACAGCCAAAGTTTCTTTTTTGCACTGCACATACTAAACAAGCAATCTAATCAACCTAAAACCAAAACTTGGCACATTATTTTTATAATACAATGGATATATACAAGGGGATAGTTATTTTTACAGAAACTTCCATGAATTTTTTTACATTGTTTCCATGAGCATGGACACGAGTGTTCAAGGTCGACCCTCACTTATCCAATGCATAATTTTCCAATAACTTCTCTTTTTGAAAAAAAAATTAGGCATAAGAGGCAAGCGAATCTTTTTGTATTTTAGTTCTTTTAGAAAAAATGTATGTTTCACCCACAACTAAGGAAAACAAAAACAAAAGGGAGAACAAAAATCTAATTAGTGAAGAAAGAAAACAAGAACACACGAGAATATCAACCCCAAGCTATTGCTCCCCAGCAATGGCAACGTCACCAACTAGAAACGAGAAATAAAACTATGTTGTGGGTATGAGAAGGATAACTTTGGATGATATCGGAGAGCCAAAATATAAAAGTAGGTGTTGTTATTAGAAAGTTTGAATATATTACTTAAGTATTATAAATAGCAAATGTGGAATAATGATGGGTCGGTGTGCGTAATTATCCTAGGCAATTGTTAACAAGATCGGTAATCACTATTGCAATTTCATATGAGGGATAGGCATAAGCTAACATACTTTCTCTTCTTGGATCATAGGCACTTATGATTGGAACTCGAGCTAGAATCTGCAACTACTAAACATCATTAAGGTAAAACACAACCATAGCATTAACATATCAAATCCCCTTTATCCCATACGCAACAACCCCCTTACTCGGGGTTAAGGTTATGTCACTCTAGCAACCCACTATAAGAGAATCATGAATGTATTGCAACACCCTATAGCGGGAATCCCTCATGTGTGTGCGGCATGGAAGGCACAATAGGACAGCACCAAAATAAAACATACAACTCATACAAATCTAGATCATCAATCAACCCAAAGACAAAGGATATCTACTCAAAACATCATAGGATGGAAACACATCATTGGATCATAATATGTGGCATAAAGCACCATGTTCAAGTAGGGACTACAACAGGGTCCGGGAGAGTGGACCGCGTAAAAGAGATGAGGATGATGATGATGATGGTGATGATGATGGTGATGTTGATGGAGACGGTCATCCCGGCGATTATTCCCCTCCCGATGGCACTTCGGCGCCACCGAGAGAGAGGAGGAGAGGTTCTCCCCCTTGTGCTTCCTCCTCCATGGCCCCCCCTAGATGGGTAGAGGTTCTCCCTCTAGTCCTTGGCCTTCATAGCGATGATGGCCCCTCCGAGATCCTTCCCCATGGCCTCCAGTGATGATGGCCCCCTCCCATAGGGTGCCGGAGAGGGCCTAAATTTATTTCTCGTGGCTACAAGGGTTGCGGCCGATGCCGAGTGTGATCCTTCCGGAGAGCCGCATCTCCACCTCGATCACCCCCGTTGCGTTCTGCTTCTTCAACTCCTCCACCGCTGCAGGGTCGAGCAGGCACAGAGCATCACGGCCGGTGTGGAGGAGGTGCGCCTCCCTCTTGAGAGGCTCGTGCTTGTGCGCCGCATCCGCCACCTTCACGTTGTACAGATGCCGGTCGTGGAACAGAAAGGTGGCGATGAGAGGCTTGGTGTACTTGATGACCATAGCTCCGTTGGGGTTACGAACGGTGAGGGCGACTGAGATGGAGATGTTGTACGCGGAGAAGGACGCCCATGTGTCGGTGGCGGTGAAGCTGTTGAGACGGGCGTCCTCAACGTAGGCCTTGATCTGCGGGGTGACGGTGAAGCGTAATACGAGTAGCACACTACCTGCCCCGACCACAAGCGCAAGCAAGACGAAGGGCAAGCATTTGAGCTTGAAAAACCAGGCGATGCTCTTTCGCGTTTGGAGGTCGCAGCAGCAATCGAGAAAGCTGGGACAACTTCGGGGCGAGGATTGGGTAATGGGGGTAGTTTTTGCCATCCCTAGCTATCGAACATCCTGAAACAATCTACAAGCTAGGCTTCAAATAGTGAATTTGGTCGTCACATGTGGTTAGTATGGAGACGTGCGCTCAATCCAGTCGCATGGTGTCAGGAATGTTTTTTAATCACTTCAACAAAACAAACCCAACGAGCTAGGATGTCATACGGACTTACCCCTTCGCCTCTCCTCCCAAGCTAACAGGCAGGCGGCTAAGGTTCCTGCCTCCTGTCCGCGGCGCCGATTTAGCTCGTCTCCTGTGGTTTTGGGGCCATGTGCCGCGGTGGATCGTGGTTGTGCTGGCCAGAGGGATCCATTATTATATGTTTATTTGAGTTTGATAAGGATTCGTGTATTGCTTAGGAAGGTGAGGTGACGGTGGTTTTCTGAAGATGGAATGTTCTCCTTGCCTAGTCCTTTCACAGGGGCGCATCTAGCATTGTCAGAGGGCGTACGGAGCTGCGGCTCCGACGGATCTTGTAGGATTCAGTTGGTGGTTGTCTTCGGTAGATTTACTCGCATCCGGTCTTCGTTCATCTATGGTCATGTCTCTTCAGGTTGGATCATTATGTTCTACGTTTCTCTACATCTGTGGCGATTGTTGTTCTGGTGCACCGGTCCTATGAGACCTTAGCACGACGACGTTCGACTATCTCCTACATAAAATTTTACCCGGCTCCAGTGAGATATGGGCGATGATGGCTGTCGGTGTCAAAACCAGCGGATCTCAGGTAGGGGGTCTCGAACTGTGCGTCTAGGCAGATGGTAACAGGAGACGAGGGACACGATGTTTTTACCCAGGTTCGGGCCCTCTTGATGGAGGTAAAACCCTACATCCTGCTTGATTAATATTGATAATGTGGATTACAAGAGTAGATCTACCACGAGATCAAGGAGGCTAAACCCTAAAAGCTAGTCTATGGTATGATTGTTGTTCGTCCTATGGACTAAAGCCATCCGGTTTATATAGACACCGGAGAGGGCTAGGGTTACACAGAGTCGGTTACAAAGGTAGGAGATCTACATATCCGTATCGCCAAGCTTGCCTTCCACGCCAAGGAAAGTCTCATCCGGACACGGGACGAAGTCTTCAATCTTGTATCTTCATAGTCTTGGAGTCCGGCCGATGATGATAGTTCGGCTATCCGGACACCCCCTAGTCCGGGACTCCCTCAGTCGCCCCCGAACCAGGCTTCAATAACGACGAATCCGGCGCGTATGTTGTCTTCGGTGTTTGCAAGGCGGGTTCTTCTTCATGCTCCGTGTGTTTGCCGGATAGTGTCCGGTTGCTTCATAAATGCTGCGCTCCTTGGCTTCCGAGTCCAATAATGGTCTTCTATCACGCGTCGTACGAATGCGAAAAGCCAGCGTATTTTTATGTTTTACCCCCTAGCTGCGCAAATAAGCTGCCTATAAGAGAGGCGAGGATCCAGATCCAAATCACATCATCCTCCTTCCGCAAGTACTCATCGAGGCGCATTTGACACCAAACCCATTCCAACATGGACAGTCGACGCGGCTCCTCTTCTCGCGCTCCCAGCCCTAAGCCAGGAGATTGGAGGAGATGCTCAGTCCCGCACAGCGAGCTAGTGACGCTCCAAGCGGAGGGATATCTTCCCCCGGCCTTCATGGTTCCGGTTCGAGCCGGACTGGCCACCTGCAAGGGTGGGAAGCAGGCGGAGAGTGCCCCCAATCCCTCTAATGGAGAGCGGGTGTGCTTCGTCCCCTACTTAATAAGGGGACTCGGATTTCCTATACATCCATTTCTCCGGGGGCTCCTGGAGTTCTACGGACTCCAGCTTCATCATTTTACACATGCCTCCATTTTGCACATCGCGGGTTTCGTAGCTCTGTGTGAGCTGTTCTTGGGTATTGAGCCCCATTTTGCGCTGTGGAAGAGGTTGTTTTGCCTCGTACCCCGCTCTCACGAGGGGTCGATATATCAAGTGGGCGGAGCCAAAATATGGCGCATCGCCGGGACCGGATACCTGTCCGGGACCCCAAAGAAGACGTCCGAAGACTGGCCTTCACAGTGGTTTTATATGGAGGACGCTCCGCTGCCGGATCCAGTCCGAATCGGCCTTCCGGAGTTCAGCAACGCTCCATTGAAGAAACGCCTGAGTTGGCGCCCACGGAGCCCTCAACGAGAAGATGATAGGAGCGTCCATTACTTGATTGGCCGGATACGGCTGCTAGCCCATTCCGGATTAACCATGATCGGAGTCATGGCCACATGCATTATGCGCGGGGTGCAACCGCTCCAATATAGGGGCTACCCCATGTGGGACTTCAATGGAGATGATGACGCCACCCCTCACGGCCGCAAGGGACCTGGCTCGGCCGACGACCTGGTGAAGATCCTGTCCGGCTTATACAAGGGGGAGAAGGAGGACTTCCTCCGCACGAATCCTCTGAACGGATTTTCCATGAACAACCCTCGGAGCTGGGTAAGCGGTCGCATGCATATCTGATCCGTGCCTTTAAAGGCAATTGTCTTATTGTATGATTTTGACACAGGAACTGCGTCGGGACGTGGTGGGCATAAAAAGCCCAGCTCCACAACCCGAGGATCCAGAAAGGTCCCTTGATCCGGCCTTCGAAGAGGATCCGGACTTAGCGGTGGAACTGATCGACGGGGTGTTCCACCAGCTCAGCATAGACAATGCTTTAGTCGCCATTATGGTTGACTACCCTGGTTTGTTTCCGGCCTCCCAGGTGACTATGACCGAGGTCTTGACACCATCATTTAATCTGTGCTCAATTCTGACCATCCCATACTGATGGTGCATCGCTGGAGGTGCCTTTAAGGCGGGAAGCCGAACCCGCGGTGGCCGACCAACAAGGGTCAGTCCAGCCCAGCAGGCGGAAGAGGAGTGCGACGCGAACTGAAACGTCGCCGCAACGGTACGGAGCACCGCTATTTTTAAGGGAAGGATTCCCAGGAGGTATATTAAGGCTCATAGCCTTTTCAAAAAGAGCGCTCGCCGGACAGTGTCCGGAGAGGTTGCCAATCAAGCCTCCGCCAGTCATGCTCCAACGCATGGCCCGAGAGGGGAGGCGAATAGAAGGCATGAGCCGGACGCTCCTCCGACGGAGGATGCCGACAGGCTGTCCGCCACCCGGTCTGAGGTGAAGAGCGCCATGAATCACAGGTGTCGCCGGACAGTTCTTCGTGACACGTGTTTCTCCCCGGAGGCGTTAAATGCCTTTGATGCGGGAAACGCGCACCTCCGTGCCGCTCAAGATGGGTTAACCAGAGCCACGGAGCAGTATGTGAAAGACATACGTGTAAGTAATTTTAATAGTTATATATGCCAGTAGCCCCCGGGACTTAAAATAGTTAAAATAACTGATTTAAGGATCAATTTCTATGCAGGATCTTATGGAGAAGAATACCCATCTGTCCCAGAAGCTCCAAGAGTGCAAGGCCCAACTTGAGGCCGCACTGGCCGCCACAGGGGGAGCCACAGAGACCCCCGCTAGTAAGACGTACTTTGAAAAGATAATTAATTAACAAAGTGCGGCGTGAATCTGACACTAATATTGCAGAAGGCGTCGGACTAGATCCGGACAAGCAACAGCTACTGCGTCAGCTAAAGGCCAGCGACAGGGTGCTTATGAAGGTGCAGCAGGAGAGAAACAAGCTCCAAGATGCCCACACCCAGCTAGGAGAAGAGCTGAAAGGTGTTCGGGCCCAGCTGTCTGGCTCCTTGAAGGAGAATCAGCGGCTTCGTCGCGGCATTTATAGTAAGTGCTTGAGCAAATTCCTTTGAAAAGAAGAATTCGGCGAGGAAGTTGATTGACAGAAATATGTCTTTAGGTGTGCTCACAGGTCGCCCTGCGGAGGAAATGCCTGGGTCAACAGGTGACCAACTTCCCGAGCTGGCGCAATTGTTCGAACGTGTTCGAAAGGCGATGAGTGGCGTCGTTCAGGCTTTATGGCCATCCGTCTCCCTACCCGAGGGCCTTGGTGATCTTGCTGAGAAGCTTCAGGGAGCACGGCGACGCCTCTGTTTGTGGAAGATATCAGCCTGCCGTCAGGGCGCCAGGGAGGCCTGGGCCATGGTGAAGACGCGCTATCCGAAGGCTGACCCAAACCACATGGCCGAGGTCGGACCTGCGGGGCCTGATGGGAAGGAGATCCCTGTGAGCTTGATGTACGGCCAAGTAGAACTGGCCGCGAAATATTCCCAACAGGACTGTAAATTAGACAGCCTGTTAGATGGGATTGAGGAGGAGTACAATCAGTCGGTTTGACGATGTAATTTGAAATGACATGTAAGATGCCTTCTAGCCGGATTGTAGATCGTTTGTCTTTGCGGACTGTTTCGCTTCAACCTCGGGAACCAACAGTCCGGAGTGTGTCCGAATACCCCTACGGTTATAAGAGAACCGGGGCATGCATGGAGACAAGGCGTCGGGGTCATAATTGCTTTATCAGACAAGTGCCCAACTAGTTATGTTATATTACATGGTTAGTAAGAAACATCTTCCAGGGAGAATAGTTCCGTTAAGGGTTCCTTTCCCTGGGAGGCATGCCCTAAGGTGCAATGCCGGACTGCGAAAATAGCAGAAAAAGCATCTGGGGGCAGATAAATAAGTAAGTAATAAATCATCTTTCAAGTCACCGACCGAATATTCTCTTAAGAACGCTAGCTTTCGGCTTCACGCAGTCTGAGGTACACATCCGGCTGACCCGGCAGTAACAATCGCAGAGGTGCTCCCTTTACCTCCTAGCTGAACAATCGGGAACGTAGGGGTAAGCACAGGAGCCAGGCAACCCAGCTTGGCCAAAACTTAAGTCATATCGATGCATATAATGGTGAATAAAAGGTACATGCGGAAGTATGACACATGTAGTGGGCGTGAAGCCCATATTAATAAGCTTCTGGTAAAGAAGCCCCCAGGTATAATGAGTGCTAGGAGCACATCAAGTGTGTGCGAACAAAGCGCAAATCAGCCTGTAAAAGGTATTTGAAAAAAAAGTGGGAAGAAGGAGGGGGACAAGAGACAGTAAAAATATAAAAAGGTGGACGGGGGAGTGAGACGAACTCTGAGTCCGGTGTTTAGGCGTAGAATCTTCGGAGACGGGCTGCGTTCCATGGGTTCGGCTCGAGTCGGTTGTCAGATGCTTTACGTAGACGGTATGCTCCGCCCGTCAGGACTTGGTCGATGATGAAGGGACCTTCCCACTTGGGCTTAAGTTTGTCCTTTTTCTTGTCTGGCAGGCGTAGAACGAGTTTGCCGACATTGTAAGTTTTGGCCCGTACTTCTCTACTTTGATATCTTCGAGCCTGCTGCTGATAAAATGCAGAATGAGCCTTTGCCACGTCCCGCTCCTCCTCTAAGGCGTCCAAACTGTCCTGCCGATCCAACTCGGCTTCTCTTTCTTCGTACATGCGCACACGAGGTGAGTCATGAATTATATCGCAGGGCAGAACTGCCTCTGCGCCGTATACCATGAAAAATGGTGTGAATCTAGTAGTTCGGTTTGGCATGGTCCGCAGCCCCCAGAGTATGGAGTCGAGCTCCTCTACCCAGTGCGTGTTAGATTCCTTTAGGAACCGCACTAGTCTGGGTTTGATGCCGCTCATGGTTAGACCATTTGCTCGCTCGAATTGACCGTTAGTTTGGGGGTGATAGACTGAAGCGTAATCGAGCTTGATGCCCATGTTTTTGCACCAGAGTTTAACCTCGTCGGCCGTGAAGTTCGTGCCGTTATCAGTGATGATGCTGTGGGGGACGCCAAAACGGTGTACTACCCCAGATAGGAAGTCTATCACCGGTCCGGATTCTGCCGTTTTAACCGGCTTGGCCTCAATCCATTTGGTGAATTTGTCCACCATGACCAATAAGTATTTGTGCTTGTGGGTTCCCCCTTTAAGTGGTCCAACCATGTCAAGCCCCCAGACCGCGAACGGCCAGGTAATGCGTATAGTTTTGAGGGCGGTGGGTGGCATGTGGCTCTCATTAGCAAAGAGCTGGCAACCGACGCATCGTTGGACTAAGTCCTGAGCATCTGCCCGGGCTGTCGGCCAATAAAATCCTGTACGGAAAGCCTTGCCTACAAGGGCCCGGGCTGCAGCGTGGTGCCCGTCGAGTCCGGTGTGAATTTCAGCCAGGAGATTCCGCCCGTCCTCTTCGGAGATACACCTTTGAAGGACTCCGGTTGTGCTTTTCTTATAAAGTTCTCCCTCATGGACCTTGTAGGCTTTAGATCGCCGAACTATGCAGCGGGCCTCATTTTGGTCTTCGGGAAGTTCCTGCCGAATTAAGTAGCCTAGGAATGGTTCTGTCCACGGGGCAATTACTGCCATTATTTCGTGAGCTGAAGGTGTTATTTCATTGGCTGAGCCGCCGATTGTGTCAGAATGGTCTGAGTTATGTGATGCAGCTGGCTCCGGATTGTTATTTCCGGACTCCTCTTCCCATAACACGGATGGCTTAAAGAGCCGTTCCAGGAAGATGTTTGGAGGGACGGCGTCTTGTTTCGCTCCGATGCGCGCTAACACGTCTGCTGCCTGGTTATTATCCCGGGCTACATGGTGGAATTCGAGTCCTTCGAACCGAGCTGACATTTTTAGGACGGCGTTGCGGTAAGCTGCTATTTTTGGATCTTTGGCGTCAAAGTCTCCATTTACTTGGGATATTGCGAGGTTTGAATCCCCGCGCACCTCTAGGCGTTGAATGCCCATGGATATTGCCATCCGGAGGCCATGCAGAAGGGCCTCGTATTCGGCTGCATTGTTGGAGTCCATGTACATTATTTGAAGTACGTATTGGATTGTGTCTCCAGTTGGGGACGTCAGGACGACGTCAGCCCCCAAGCCAGCCAACATTTTGGATCCGTCAAAATGCATGATCCAATTGGAGTATCGCCGTACTCTTTAGGGAGTTCGGCTTCGGTCCATTCGGCGACGAAGTCAGCCAGAACCTGCGACTTTATAGCTCGCCGTGGTTTTTAGGTTATGTCAAATGGTAAGAGCTCGATAGCCCATTTTGCAATCCTGCCCGTTGCGTCGCGATTGTTTATAATATCGTTGAGAGGTACTTCGGAGGCCACCGTTATGGGACACTCTTGAAAGTAGTGTTGCAGCTTCCAGGATGCCATGAACACCGCATATGCTATCTTTTGATAATGTGGGTACCGGGACTTGCATGGAGTTAGAACAGTGGATACATAGTACACTAGTTTTTGAAGAGGGAATCTGTGCCCTTCTGTCTCTCACTCGACGACGAGTACCGCGCTGACAACTTGATGTGTTGCTGCGATATATAATAACATAGGTTCGCCCAAGTTGGGCGCGGCCAGGACCGGATTTGTTGCCAGTATGGCCTTTATTTCTTCGAGTCCGGCTGTGGCAGCATCCGTCCATTCGAAATGTTCGGTGCGCCGGAGGAGGCGGTAGAGGGGCAGAGCCTTTTCTCCCAAACGGGAGATGAAGCGACTTAAGGCCGCTACGCATCCGGTTAGTTTTTGTATTTGCTTGAGGTCTTTTGGAATATCCAATTGTGACAGAGCTCGGATTTTAGCCGGGTTTGCTTCAATTCCTCTACCGGATACGATGAAGCCCAAGAGCTTTCCGGCTGGTACGCCGAAGACGCATTTTTCCGGATTGAGCTTAATGTCATATGCTCGGAGGTTGTCTAATGTCACCCTCAAGTCTTCTACTAGAGTTTCGATGTGTTTGGTCTTGACAACCACATCGTCTACATATGCCTCTACTGTTTTGCCTATCTGGGTAGCCAGACATGTTTGAATCATGCGCTGATATGTTGCGCCAGCGTTTTTGAGTCCGAAGGGCATTGTGTTGAAGCAGAATGGCCCATATGGAGTAATGAATGCCGTTGTGGCATGGTCTTTCTCCGCCATCTTGATTTGATGGTATCCGGAGTATGCGTCGAGGAAGCACAATGAATCGTGCCCTGCGGTAGCATCGATGATTTGGTCGATGCGAGGGAGGGGGAAAGGGTCCTTTGGACAGGCCTTGTTAAGGTCTTTAAAATC
>NC_041383.1:819388876-819421161 GCF_002162155.2 Triticum dicoccoides | reverse complement strand
AACATGGGTGGCAGCATAATCTCCGGATAAGACTAGCACCCTCCTCGACATAGGCATAGTAATGGTCCCATGTAACTTGTGTCCCTCATTATGCTTTGCATCCATTTGATGCTACATTATAAGTTAAAAAGAACATCTATAAAAGAAAACATACCACTTATATATATATATATGTACACATCATATAAACTATGTTAGTGTTTTTTAGAACCTTCATCAACTTCGTTAGTTGCCAACGAAGCCCAACAACTAGGCTCTGTACATACATGATGTGTTACCAGAAGAGATAGAATACAAATTTCAGTTTAGAGTAGGTATGACTTCATGATGAACAAGTACCTTTAAGTGCAATGTATAAGAGGACCTTCTATATGCTCATTTAAAATATACTAAATTATATTATTAGTACAAAGTTAACGGCATCCATAATACTAAATCATATTATTAGTTTCATGAGATTTCTATTTCTGTGCCCTTATTGCTTATTCCTCCTCAGTTTTGCACAACCCAACTCTTTTTCCTCACTTTTAAACTCCACCGCGCGACCCACCCTCACCAATGCCCAAATGGGGGTTTACCATTGGTCAAGGTGAGTTGACTATTAGTCGCCGCTGTTACTGACGAGTGGGACACACTGTGCCATGTGGCGCTCTCATAATCGACCGTTTGTGTGCCCGCATGCATATGTAGTTTCATCACGGTCACGTCGGCATTTTCACACAAGGGAGTATGCACCGCACGGTTTCCCATGCGAGGAGTCATGTCGCCGGCATGCTTGCCACACGCCTATTAATGCATTTTATAGTCGTGCGGCGCACCGGTGTTGACACATTCCTGTCGCAATCCCCTCCCCTACCCTCACCGCACCACAACCTTCTCCGCCATGCGCCTCCAGCAAGCCGTAGCCATCTCCACCAAATCCTAGCCGTGTACAATTCCACGGCCGCAACAATGGCAGGCTACTGTGGTGGGGCAGGAACCAGCAGCTGGGAGCGCCGCCATGCATTGTTCGTTCAGGACATGCCACGCACCCTCCGGGCCAACGAGGCATCACTCCTCGCATGTTGCGGCATCATGGTGTCGCCTGATACGTCTCCAACGTATCTATAATTTTTTTTATTGTTTCATGATATTATATTATCCATCTAGGATGTTTTATATGCATTATGGTACCATTCTATATCAATTTTTGGGACTAACCTACTAACTTAGTGCCCAGTGCATGTTGTTGTTTTTTCCTTGTTTTTGGTTTTTACAGAAAGGAATATCAAACGAAGTCCAAACGGAATAGAACATTACAGAGATTTTTCTTGGACCAGATAACACGTACAAGACATGGAGAGAGGGCGACAAGACCCACGAGGTGGCCACAAGCCACAGGGACGCGCCCTAGGGGGGCGCCCCCTGGCTTGTGGGCCCCTCGGGAGTCCCCTGCACCGCCTCCGATGCCTATATATTCTCAAATATTCCCCAAACCCTAAGGGCTTCAACAAAATACTCTTTCCACTGCCGCAAGTTCCAGAACCACGCGATCCCATCGTGGGGCCTTTTTTGGTGATCTGCCGAAGGGGGAACCGATCACGGAGGGGGTCTACATCAACCTTTCTACCCTTTCGATGATGCGTGAGTAGTTTACCACAAACCTACATGTCCATAGCTTGTAGCTAGATTGCTTCTTCCATCTCCTTGATCTTCAATACAATGTTCTCCTCGATCATGTTGTAGATCTATTCGATGTAATACTTTTTTGCGGTGTGTATGTCAAGATCTAATGAATTGTTGATTTATGATCGGATTATCTACGAATAATATTTGAGTCTTCTCTGAAATCTTAAATGCATGATTTGATAGCTTTGTATTTCTCTCTGAACTATCGGTTTGGTTTGGCCAACTAGATTGGTTAACCTTGAAATAGGAGAGGTGCTTTGTGTTGAGTTCAATCTTGCGGTGCTCGATCCCAGCGACATAGTAGGGGAACCAACATATATAATATTGTTGCCAATAAGGATAAAAAGATGGGGTTTACATCATATTGCTTGAGTTTATTCCTCTACATCATGTCATCTTTCTTAATGTGTTACTCCGTTCTCTTGAACTTAATACTCTAGATGCATGCTAGATAGTGGTTGGTGTGTGAAGTAATAGTAGTAGATGGAGGCAGGAGTCGGTCTACTTGTCACGGACATGATGCCTATATTCATGATCATTGCCTTGGATATCGTCATAAGTTTGCACTTTTCTATGAATTGATTGACAGTAATTTGTTTACCCACGGTATGCTTTGTTTCAAGAGAGAAGCCTCTAGTGAAACCTATGCCCCCCGGGTCTATTTTCCATAATATATTTTCAGATCTATAAACCAAACATCCTAAAAAAATACTTTACTGCAATTTATTTACTTTTACTTTGTTTTCATCCATCTCCATTAGATTTCACTCTCACAAGTCATCGTGAAGGGATTGCCAACCCCTTTATCGCATTGGGTGCGAGTGTTTGTTAGTTTGCGGGGGTGCATCTATTGGGGACTTGTGTGAATCTCCTACTGGATTGATAACTTGGTTCTCTACTGAGGGAAATACTTACCTCTTCCGTGCTGCATCACCCTTTCCTCTTCAAGGGAAAAACCAACGCAAGCTCGAGAAGTAGCATCGTCGAACATGCGCCTACCAGTCGGATGGCACATGAGCTTGGGGGGCTCGCGATGGAGCTTTTGCCCACATGGCCGGCACGCCGGCCATGTCGCGCGCCATACACACGTTTTGGGAAGGCTTGCTACCGAACGAGCAGTCCAACCTACGCTACACGCCCGGTAGCTAGTGGTGGCCGGAGATCCTGGTGGAGGAGGATGCTTCCCGCATCCATAACTACGACGACCGCTACCTGGCATCACGGAACAACATCGACAAGACGTACATCTACTGGAAAGGGTGTTCCTTCCCCGATGTCATGGACGCATGCCGCGCACAGCTCATTCTGGACAAGGGCGACCGGGTTTCATTGCTGCGGGCAAGCCTTGATCCACGCCGCAGGACACGACTGCCACATCTACAGGAGGCGGCGTTAGTGCCAGTAGCAGCTGGGGCCTCGGCGTTCCAAAGCCGGAGCCATGGGCACCGGGGACGAGCTCTGCAGTCCGTGGCGCCGGTCTACGCATCCCAAAGCCGGAGCCTGGGACGAGCTATGCATTCCACGAGACCGGCCTGCGCATCCCAAAGCCGGATCCAAGGACGAGCTCCCGCGGCGCCCCCTGCTAGTCCCAAAGCCCAAGCCCGGGATGACCTCACGTGGCCCCTTGCTCATGCCCAAGCCAGAGCCTTGGACGGGCCATGCCTCCACCTGCTCGATCCCGGCGACCCTGCAAACACGTTGGGATCCTCCTAGCGCTGCGCCAATCACAAAGGGGCCGCAGTGTCACCTCGATGACCCGGTGGACACACCGGGGCAGTGACAGGCGGTCGAAGCCTCCGTAGCCGATGTCACCATCGAGCTCATGAGTGAGGATGACGATTACGGCAAGAAGAAGCAGGACGACAAGGACGGCTCCTTAGGCGGCGAGAGTGGCTCGGACGTGGACAACGACGATCAATAGATTAGGTTTACCGTTATTTTGTCACTAGCTGGTTTATGTGTGTAAAAAAGTTAAACTATAAATCAAATTTGTGTTGTTTGCATGTTTGCATGTGTAAATTATGCTGTGATTTCATGTGTGTGACTAGTGGTAACACACATTTCATTAATTTGTTAAAATAATTGGGTTTTTTGAATCAAACAGTGCCAAATTCCAATCTTGTTGTATTTGAAACTTGTGTATTGCAATTTTAGTGTTTTTCCCACAAACAAGTGGACATAAGATGGCTCCATGCAAAGACATTTCATTTTTTAGCCTTTTGTCATTTTATTTGTTTTTTTTAGAAAAAATGGGGTCCAACTTGCAGTGTTGGCTAATTATACAAAATGGTTTCGGATTCCTACTTTCCTTGTCCCAAGTTCATCCACCACAAATAACAGAGCATAAAATGTTTTTTGCAATTTTCATAACCAAACTACATCACACTTGTAGTTCAAATTTGGCAATTTCTCATAATTTACTAAAACTCAACTAAACAGATGTAATATAGAAATAGTACTCATAAATTACTGAAACTTGGTCATTTTCCATAAATGTGGCCTACTTTTTATGAAACATAAAATGGCACAATTTCATAATTATTTTAGGCAATTCTTTCACAAAAAAGTCTTTTTTGGGCCTTGGAAAATGAAAAATATGTATTTTATTACAAAATAATTGCAAAATCCTATGAAAACATTGTGCACAATGGAAAAACTAAGAGTTGTGCCAAATTTGGGCATGTTGTCATGGATTATAACATGTATGTGGCCACTTCATGTGCACATGCCTTCAAATCCACACAAGTTCATACTAGATAGGCCATTGTGTGAAGGGTTTTTTCAAACTTGTTGTATTGCAAATTTAATATTTTTCTCGCAAACAAGTGCACATACAATGGTTCCATGCAAAGGCACTTCATTCTTTGACCTTTTTTTCATTTTTGTTTTGCTTTTTTCAAAATGGGGTCAAACTTGAACTGTTGACTATTCATACAAAATGGCTTGGGATTCTGAATTTCCTTGTCCCAAGTTCATCCACCACCAACAACAGAACATAAAAACTATTTTGGTAATTTTCATGGCCAAACTTCATCACACTTGTAGTTCAAATTTGGGCAATTTCTGATAATGCACTAAAACTCAACTAAATGGATGGGATATAGCAATAATACTCGGAAAATTGAAACTTGGTCATTTCCATCAAATGTGGCCTAATTCTGATGAAAAATTAAATGGCACCATTTCACAATTATTTTAGCCACTTCCTTCACAAAAAAACTATTTTCTGGGACTTGGAAATTTAAAATTTTGTTTTCTATTACAAAATAAATGCAAATTCCTAAGAAAAGATTGCGCACAATGGTAAAACCAAGAGTTGTGCCAAATTTCGGTAGGTCCTCATGGATTATGTCATGCATGTGGCCATTTTCATATGCACATGCCTTTAAATCCACAGAACTTCATACTAGATAGACCATTTTCTGAAGATTCGTTTTTCAAACTTGTTGTATTGCAAAATTTAATATTTTTACACAAACAAGTGCACATAAGATGGCTCCATGCAAACACATTTCATTTTTCGAGCCTTTTTCATTTTCTTTGCTTCTTTTTCAAAATGGGGTTGATATGTCTCCGTTATATCTACTTTTCCAAACACTTTTGCCATTGTTTTGGACTCTAACTTACATGATTTGAATGAAACTAACCCGGACTGACATTGTTTTCAGTAGAACTGCCATTGTGTTATTTTGTGCAAAAAAAAGTTCTCTGAATGACCTGAAAATCCACGGAAATTGTTTTTGGAAAATATAAAAAATACCGGCGAAAGAATCAAGGCTAGGGGGCCCACAACCTATCCATGAGGGTGGGGGCGCGCCCCCTCCTCCTGGGCCCGCCCCCTGCATCGTGGGCCCCCTGGATGTCCACCGACCTCAACTCCAACTCTATATATTTTCTTTTGCGGAGAAAAAAATTAGAGAGAAAGTTTCATCGCGTTTTATGATACGGATCCGCCGCCAACCCTAATCTCTCTCGGGAGGGCTGATATGGAGTCTGTTCGGGGCTCCGAAGAGGGGGATTCGTCGCCGTCATCATCATCAACCATCCTCCATCACCAATTTCATGATGCTCACCGCCGTGCGTGTGTAATTTCATCATAGGCTTGCTGGACGGTGATGGCTTGGATGAGATCTAACATGTAATCAAGTTAGTTTTGTTAGGGTTTGATCCCTAGTATCCACTATGTTCTGAGATTGATGTTGCTATGACTTTGCTATGCTTAATGCTTGTCACTAGGACCCGAGTGCCATGATTTCAGATCTGAACCTATTATGTTTTCATGAATATAAGTGAGTTCTTGATCCTGTCTTGCAAGTCTATAGTCACCTATTATGTGTTATGATCCGAAAACCCCAAAGTGACAATAATCGGGATACTTCTCGGTGATGACCGTAGTTTGAGGAGTTCATGTATTCACTAAGTGCTAATGCTTTGGTCTGGTTCTCTATTAAAAGGAGGCCTTAATATCCCTTAGTTTCCATAAGGACCCCGCTGCCACGGGAGGGTAGGACAAAAGATGTCATGCAAGTCCTTTTCCATAAGCATGTATGACTATATTCGGAATACATGCCTACATTACATTGATGAACTGGAGCTAGTTCTGTGTCACCCTATGTTATAACTATTACATGAGGAATCGCATACGACATAATTATCCATCACTGATCCAATGCCTATGAGCTTTTCACATATTGTTCTTTTCTTATTTACTTTACCGTTGCTACTATTACAACTACTAAAAAACTGCTATCGTTAAATTTGCTACTGTTACCGTTACTTCCATACTACTTTGATACTAAATACTTTGCTACAGATACTAAGTTATCCAAGTGTGGTACAAATGACAACTCAACTGCTAATACTTGAGAATATTCTTTGCCTCCGCTTGTGTCGAATCAATAAATTTGGGTTGAATACTCTACCCTCGAAAATTGTTCCGATCCCCTACACTTGTGGGTTATCAAGACTATTATCTGGCGCCGTTGCTGGGGAGCATAGCTCTATTATTTGAGTCACTTGGGATTTATATTTGCTGATCACTATGAGGAACTTGAAATACGTAAGAACTAAGATTTTTCCCTCAACTACGAGGGGAGGTAAGGAACTGCCATCTAGCTCTGCACTAGATTCTCCTTCTGTTTTGAGTAAGCTTGCGACACCTAAACCTGCTACTGCTATGAATTCTGATATGTTGCATGTTATTGATGATGCCACTTCTTCTATGCATGATACTTGTGATGAAACTACTTCTGTGCTTGATACTACTGTGCCATTAGGTGAATATCTTGATGAAAAACTTGTTAGGGTTAGAGAGAATGAAATTATTGAAGATGATATTATTGAAGATAGTGATAATGAAGGCTCTCCCCCTAAATATGAATTAGCTAAACTGCTAGAGATTTTCTTGCTTGCAATGATAGATCTGATCTTAAGAAGTTATTAGCTAAACTTAAACAGAAAACTCTGAATGCCAGAATGAAACATGACTCTGCTTTTGCTACTTCACCCATCTTTGTTACTGATAACGATTATGAATTCTATGTTGATCCTGAGATAATTACTTTGGTTGAATCTGATCGTTTTTATGGCAATGAATCTGAAACTGTTGTGGCACATCTTACTAAGTTAAACGATATAGCCACCATGTTCACTAATGATGAGAAATCTCGCTACTACTATATCCTTAAGATATTTCCATTCTCATTAAAGGCTGATGCTAAAACTTGGTTTAACTCTCTTGATCCTGGTTGTGTGTGTAGTCCCCAGGATATGATTTATTACTTCTCTGCTAAATATTTCCCTGCTCATCAGAAACAAGCTGCCTTGAGGGAAATATATAATTTTGTGCAAATTGAAGAAGAGAGTCTCCCACAAGCTTGGGCGAGGCTTCTCCGATTACTTAATGCTTTGCCTGGTCAGCCCTTAAGAAAAATGAAATACTTAATATCTTTTATATTGGACTAACCGATGCTTCCAAGGATCACTTGGATAGTTGTTCTGGTTGTGTTTACAGGGAAAGAACGGTCGACCAAGCTGAATTTCTATTGAATAATATGTTGACTAATGAAAATAATTGGACTCTTCCTGAGCCAATTCCTGAGCCAATTGAGCCAACTCCGAAGAAGAGGGGAGTTTTATTTCTCAGTCCTAAAGATATGCAAGAGGCAAAGAAATCTATGAAAGAAAAAGGTATTAAAGCTGAAGATGTCAAGAATTTATCTCCTATTGAGGAAATACATGGTCTTTATCTACCACCTATTGAAGAAACACATTGTCTTGATTACCCGACACAGGTAGTAAAGGTAAATTCTCTCTATAGATATGATAAAGTTGAAATCCTGTCTACTAAATTTCCTAGCAAATGTTTGGATGAATTTGATGACTTTATGGCTAGACAAGAAAATTTCAATGCTTATGTGGGTAGAGAATTAAAGAGTAATGCTTACATGATTGGACGCTTGAGTGATTATATGGCTAGAGTTAAAGGTGAACTTAAACTCATTAGCAAATATGCTTCTATGGTTACCACTCAAGCATAACAAGTACTTAAAGCTCAAAGTGATTTGCTCGATGAATTAAATAATAAACATGATTTTGCTGTTCGAGTGGCTACTAGAACTGGTAGAATGACTCAGGAACCTTTGTATCCTGAAGGCCACCCTAAGCGAATTGAGCAAGACTCTCAGACAAAAAATTTAGATGCACCTAGTCCTTCTAAAAAGAAGAAAATGAAAAATGATAGAACTTTGCATGCTTCTAGTGAACCTGTTATAGACACATTTGAGAATCCCAATGATATTTCTATTTCTGATGCTGAAATACAATCTGGTGATGAACATGAACCTAGTGATAATGTTAATGATAATGTTCATGTTGATGCTCAACCTAGTAATAATAATGATGTAGAGATTGAACCTGCTGTTGATCTTGATAACGCAGAATCAAAGAATCAACATTATGAAAAGAGAGATTTTGTTTCTAGGAAGCATGGTAAAGAAAGAGAACCATGGGTTCGGAAACCCATTGTCGGTGTCAAAACTGGCGGATCTCGGGTAGGGGGTCCTGAACTATGCTTCTAAGGCTAATGGTAACAGGAGGCGGGGGACACAATGTTTACCCAGGTTCGGGCCCTCTCGATGGAGGTAATACCCTACTTCCTGCTTGATTGATCTTGATGATATGAGTATTACAAGAGTTGATCTACCATGAGATCATAGAGGCTAAACCCTAGAAGCTATCCTATGATTAAGATTGTTGTTCGTCCTACGGACTAAACCCTCCGGTTTATATAGACATCGGAGGGGGATAGGGTTACACAGAGTCGGTTACAGAGAAGGAGATCTACATATCCGAATTGCCAAGCTTGCCTTCCGCGCAAAGGAGAGTCCCACTCGGACACGGGACGAAGTCTTCAATCTTGTATCTTCATAGTCCAACAGTCCGGCACAAGCATATAGTCCGGCTCTCCGAGGACTCCCTAATCCAAGACTCCCTCAGTAGCCCCTGAACCAGGCTTCAATGACGATGAGTCCGGCGTGCAGATTGTCTTCGGCATTGCAAGGCAGGTTCTTCTCCAAAATCCTTGAGTACCTTTTGTAGCGAGAAGTGTCCGGCTTCCCATTAATGTTGCACTCCTCGGCTTCTGTACCTTAATAATGGTAGTCTCCTCGTGTCGAGCGAATGCGAGAAGTCAGGGCATTTTTACATTTGCCACCCTGACCATGCAAGTAAATCGTCTACTAAAGAGACGGGGATCCTCATATCCAAATCACACCATCTTCCCCAAGCGAGGAATCGTCGGAGCGCGCCCGGAAAAACCATCCCATCATGGCCGGCCACCGCAGCTCCTCCTCACGCTCTCATAGCACTAATCCAGGTGATTGGGTAAAGTGCACCGTATCCCACGGCCGATTGGTGGAGTTGCAGACCCAGGGGTTTCTCCCGCCTGCATATCTTGTCCCCGTCCGAGCTGGACTAGTCACCTACAATGGCGGGGAAGAACAGAGAGAGTCCCCAACCCATCCAGGCGGAGTGAGTATGCCTTGTCCCTTACTTGCTGAGGGGCCTCGGATTTCCAATCCATCCGTTCCTCCGCGGCCTCCTGGAGTATTACGGCCTCTAGCTGCATAACTTCACTCCTACCTCCATACTGCACATCGCAGGTTATGTCGCCCTATGCGAGCTATTTCTGGGCTGTGAAGCTCATTTGAGCTATGGAAGAGGCTATTCTGCCTCGTCCCCCACAAGCGGGAGGGATCAATATACCAAGTGGGCGGAGCCGAAATATGGCGCATCGCCGGGACCGTATACCTGTCCGGCACCCCAAAGAAGACATCCGAAGACTGGCCTTCAGAGTGGTTTTATATAGAGGATGTCCCCCTTCCGGACCCTATCCGGATAGGCCTTCCTGAGTTTGCCAATGCCCCACTGAAGAAACGCCACAACTGGCGTCCCGGAGCCCCCAGGAGGAAGATAACAGAGAGGTCCTTTATCTGATGGGCAGGATAAAAATGCTGGCCGAATCAGGATTGACAATAATCGAGGTTATGTCAATATGCATAATGCGGGGGGTGCAGCCACTCCAGTACCGGGGGAATCCCATGTGGCACTTCTATGGAGAAGATGACGCCACCCGCTGCGGTCGTAAAGGTCCGGACTCCACCACTGCTCTGGCGAAAATATTGTCTGATTTGTACAAAGGAGAGGAAGAGGAGTTTACCCGCATTAAGCCACGGGATGGATTTTAAATGTATAACCCCCCAAGCTGGGTGAGCAGTTATCTTTTACTCAACTCTATTCATCCCCGCATTCTTTCATCAAAGATATTTACCTTGCTAATTCATAGCAGGAGTTGTGAAAAGCTGTGAGGGAGGTCCACAGACCACCTCCACAGCTAGAGAACCACAATCGGGCCCTCGACCCCAGGCTTGAAGAAGATCCGGACATATTTGTAGAGCTCGTCTACAGGACATTTTATCAGGCAAGCTGTGACGGTGCCTTGGTGGGCATCATAGCCGATTATCCTGGCCTACTCCCTGCATCACATGTAAGTAAAACCGGAGTCCTAACTTCCAAAAAGGATCCGTTCTTTACGCCTTACCCACCGCACATGTATTGTGTTTTATAGGGAAGGCCATCGAGGCGCCGTGCTGAACCCGCGGTGACTCACCAACAAGGGGCACCGAAGCCGGGCAGGCTTAAACGGAAGGTGGTCAGGACCGAGACGCCGTTGCAGAGGTATGATTAAAAAGCTGCTCCGTGATTATCGTCTTTAAAATACAACAATGTCCATTGTCCCCTGGCAGAAAAAGCACTCGCCGGACTTTGTCCAAAGATCCTGCCGGCCACGCCTCCACCAGCCGGACTCCAGAGTCGGACTCAAGGGCGGAGGCTAGCGTGGGGATAACGCCGGACGGTCCTCCTATAGAGGATGCGCATAGAATATACGCTACCAATTCTGAAGTGGAGAGCGCCATGAATCATAGGCGTCGACTGGCCGTACTCCGCGACCCTAATTTCTCCGAAGAGGCATTCAATGCCTTCAATTCCGGAGACGCATACATCCAAGCTGCTCCAGGTGGGCTTGCTAGAGACATAGACCAGTATTTAAAGGATATACGGGTAAGAAAAATCTGATAATTATGTATATCAGTAGCCCCTGAGACTTGAAACAGTTGGCACAACTGATTTAAGGATCATTGTATACATAGGTTCTTACAGAGAAGAACATCCATTTGTCTCGAGAGCTGGCGGAGTGCAAAGCCCAGCTAAGGGTCGCAGTTGCCGGAATGGAGGAATCCAAGAAGGCCTCATCTGGTAATACTTGTCTTTATCAAAAAGAATGTAATTATTTGTACCAGTTAGTATTCGGCATGCTTGCAAATCTAACAATAGATTCTGCAGACAATCCCGGAGTGAATCCAGAGATCGTACAAGAGGATGAGCAACGAGCTAAATGACAGCTAGAGGCTGGCGAGCGCGTGCTTACATGGGTTAGGCGTGAGAAGAACAACCTCCAGGATGCCAATACCCGGCTGGGCGTTGAATTGAAAGATGTTCGGGCCCAGCTTGCTGATTCCGTGAAGGAGAATCAGAGCCTTC
The DNA here is from genome assembly GCF_002162155.2 of Triticum dicoccoides. Taxonomy (NCBI): domain Eukaryota; kingdom Viridiplantae; phylum Streptophyta; class Magnoliopsida; order Poales; family Poaceae; genus Triticum; species Triticum dicoccoides. The sequence continues at coordinate 819,409,392 of NC_041383.1, read as the reverse complement.
GACGCGGCATTTTTAGTATGTGCTCAAACAAACCTTCATACAGTTCGGCGAAGAAACAGGCTAACAATGTTATATCTATAGGTATGCTGACAGGTCGTCCCGAAGAAGAGATGCCCGGATCTGCAGGCGATCTGCTACAAGCGCTTTTACAGCTGCACGAACAAGTTTGACAGGTGATGCAGGGTATCGCCTAGGCCTTTTGGCCGTCCGCCTCCCTGCCAAGAGGCATGGGGGAGCTTGTAGAGATGCTCAAGGGAGCACGGCGGCGCTTCTGATTGTGGAAGATATTTGCCTGCCGATAAGGTGCGAGGGAAGCCTGGGCCATGGTAAAGACACGGTATACCAAGGCCGATCCGAATCACATGGCCCAAGTCGGACCTGAAGGGTTAGATGGGAAGGAGATTTCCGTTAGTCTGGTATATGACCAGGTAGGATTAGCCGCAAAGTATTCCCAACAGGATTGTAGGCTAGACAGCCTGTTGGATGGTATAGAAGAAGAATTTAGCCAGTCTAAGTGACTATGTACTTCAATTGACATATTCCGTCCCTAGCTGGATTGTAAATCATTTGTCATGGCAGACCTTTTCGCTTCATCCTCCGGACCCGACAGTCCGGAGTGTATCTGAATTCCCACTCAGTTATGTAAACCGGGGTACGCGTGGAAACCAGGCGTAGGGGTCATAAGTGCTTGAACAGACAAGTACCCAACTAGCTATGTTATATTACATGGATAGTAAGAAACATCTTCCAGGGAGAATAGTTCTGTTAAGGGTTCCTTTCCCTGGGTACGCATGCATTAATGTGCATGTCCAAGCTGCGAGCAGAGACGCACGATATGAAACATCTGGGGATTTATATAGTAATAGATAAGAAACATCTTTTGTTCACCGACTGAATATTCCCTTAAGAACGCTAGCGTTCGGCTTCACCCAGTCTGAGGTACACGTCCGGCTGACCCGGCAGTAACAATATCAGAGGTTCTCCCCATATGCCCTAGCCGAACTAACGGGAACGTAGGGCATAAACACAAGAGCCAGGCAACCCAGCTTGGCCAAGACTTAGGTCACATCGATGGATATAATGGCAAAGAATAGTTACATATGGAAAAGTGACACATTTGTAGTGGGCATAAAGCCCGGAAAACAATTATATTAAGCTTCTGTGTAAGAAGCCCCCAGGTATAATGAGCGCGCATAGCGCGTCCAGATTGTGTAGTAGAGTCACATGTTAAGCTTTTTAAGGCCATAAAAAAATAAATAAAGAGAATATAATTTAAAAAGGGCGGGGTTAAGGAGACGAACACAAAGTTCGGCGCTAGGCGTAGAATCTTCGGAGTCTGGCCACGTTCCATGGGTTTGGCTCGAGTCGATTATCTGATGCATCACGCAGGCGGTACGCTCCTCCGGTGAGAACTTGATCAATGATGAAGGGAGCCTCCCACTTGGGCTTGGGCTTGTCCTTTTTCTTCTCCGGTAGGCGTAGAACGAGTTCGCCAATGTTATAAGTTTTGGCCCGCACTTCTCTGCTTTGATACCTTCGAGCATGTTGCTGGTAGAATGCGGAACGGGCTTTGGCGATGCTGCGCTCCTCCTCCAGGGCATCTAGACTATCCTGTCGATCAAGCTCGGCTTCACTCTCTTCGTACATACGCACTCGAGGCGAGTCATGTATTATATCGCAGGGCAATACTGCCTCTGCGCCGTACACCATGAAGAACGGTGTGTATCCGGTAGTGCAATCTGGCGTGGTCCACAGTCCCCATAGTACGGAGTCGAGCTCCTCGACCCAGTGCGTATCTGATTCCTTCAAGGATCGCACTAGTCTGGGTTTAATGCCGCTCATAATAAGACCATTTGCTCGTTCCACTTGACCGTTTGTTTGGGGTGATAGATGGAGGCGTAATCGAGATTAATGCCCATGTTGCCGCACCAAGTTTTCACCTCGTCGGCTATAAAGTTAGAGCCATTATCGGTGATGATGTTGTGAGGGACACCATAACGGTGTACAACCCCTGATATGAAGTCTATCACTGGTCCGGATTCGGCCGTTTTAACTGTTTTAGTCTCTATCCATTTGGTGAATTTATCTACCATGACCAATAGGTATTTTTTTCTTATGGCTTCCTCCTTTAAGTGGTCCGACCATATCGAGCCCCCAGACCGCAAAGGACCAAGTTATGGGGATTGTTTGGAGAGCGGTGGGTGGCATATGACTTTGGTTTGCGAAAAGCTGGCAACAGACACAATATTGCACAAGGTCCTGTGCGTCTGCTCGGGCTGTCGGCCAGTAGAAACCTGTACGGAAGGCCTTGCTTACAAGGGCTCGAACTGCGGCATGGTGGCCGTGGAGTCCAGCGTGAATTTCGGCCAAGAGCTGCTGCCCTTCCTCTTCGGAGATGCATGTTTGGAGTACCCCGGTAGCGCTTTTCTTATAAAGCCCTCCCTCATGAACCTTTTAGGCTTTACAGCGCCGCACGATACAAAATGCTTCATTTTTGTCCTCGGGGAGTTCTTGCCTATTGAGGTAGGCTAAGTATGGCTCTGTCCACGGGGCGATGACAGCCATGATCACGTGGGCCGAAGGTGTTATTTCGGTGGAGGAGCCCCCGATTATGTCAGTATGTTCAGTGTCTGGGGTTGTGGTCGGATCCGTACTAATAGTTCCGGTCTCCCCTTGCCACACCACGGATGGCTTGAACAACCTTTCCAAGAAGATATTAGGTGGGACGGGTTCGCGCTTGGCGCTGATGCGGGCGAGGATATCCGTCGTTTGATTGATTTCTCGGACCACATGATGGAATTCGAGCCCCTCGAACAGAGCTGACATCTTGAGGACGGCATTGCGGTAAGCCACCATTTTCGGGTCCTTGGCGTCAAAGTCTCCATTTATTTGAGATATCGCGAGGTTCGAATCCCCGCGCACCTCTAGGCATTGAATGCCCATTGAGACTGCCATCCGAAGATCGTGGAACAGCGCCTCGTATTCGGCTGCATTGTTGGAGTCTGTGTATAGTATCTGGATACATATTGTATTGTATCTCCGGTGGGGGAAGTCAGGACAACGCCCGCTCCCAGACCTGCCAGCATTTTAGAGCCGTCGAAGTGCATGATCCAATTGGAGTATGTGCCGTACTCTTTAGGGAGTTCGGCTTCTGTCCATTCGGTGATAAAGTCAGCCAGTACTTGCGACTTAATGGCTCGCCGTGGTTTATATATGATGTCGAACGGGAGGAGCTCGATGGCCCACTTAGCAATCCGGCCTGTGGCATCGCGGTTATTTATTATATCGTTGAGTGGTACTTCGGAGGCCACCGTGATTGAACACTATTGAAAGTAGTGTCCTAGTTTTCGGGATGCCATGAAGACCGTGTATGCTATCTTTTCATAATGTGGGTACCGTGACTTGCATAGTGTGAGGACAGTGGATACATAGTATACCGGATTTTGAAGCGGGAACTTATGTCCGTCCTCCTCTCATTCGATGACGAGCACGACACTTACAACTTGGTGCATTGCAGCTATATACAATAGCATGGGTTCGCCGATGTTTGGAGCGGCCAGGATTGGGTTGCTGGCCAAGAGGGCCTTTATTTCTTCCAGTCTGGACATGGCCGCATCCGTCCACTCGAAGTGTTTGGTGCGTCGAAGAAGGCGATAGAGAGGTAGTGCCTTTTCTCCAAATCGGGAGATAAAGCGGCTTAAGGCAGCCACGCATCCGGTTAATTTCTGGATTTGCTTGAGGTCTGTTGGTGTAGCTAACTGTGACAAAGCTCGGATTTTAGCCGGATTTGCTTCAATTCCTCTATTGGAGACGATGAAATCCAGGAGCTTTCCGGAAGGAACATCGAAAACGCATTTTTCCGGATTGAGCTTGATGTCATATATTCGGAGATTGTCGAACGTAAGCCTTAGGTCGTCTATTAAAGATTCGACGTGTCTGGTCTTGATGACCACGTCATCTACGTATTTGCCCTTGAATCCATGTGACACTTACATGTGACCCTTACATGTGGGACCCGCTCTAAAAATATAAAAGGAAAACTAGGCCACCTCAGCCCTCCTGTGGGTCAGTCACTTACCGGTGGGACCTACCCAGGAAAAAACAAAAAAAACTCTCTCTCATCCATATCCTCCCGATGGGACCCACTGTGAGGGTCAACACCCCCGTTCCACGCGTTCCTGGCTTGAGCTCCTATGCTCGCCGGCGGCTCGCCGTAGGGGAGGAGGATGTCCATGGGGGGACGGTGCTTCCTGCGCGAGGCACGCAAGCTGAACGAGACGCGCCAAGCTCACTAGGAGCAGCATGGTGGAGATGGGCGCGTGCACGACCAAGCCAACCGAGGTTGGTCATGGCCACCGGATTCTGTCAGGGGGATCCGGGCATGGAATCAGGCGGGAGAAGACAGAACACGGGTCGGGTAGGTCAAGAATGGCTTAGAGCGGCCGAATTTAGGACGGGAAGAGCGATGGCCATGGCAGAGTTCGACGTCCTGGGCGTCGTCTACGGGAAGCCACAGGCTAGATCCACTACGCAGGGCGAAGGAGAGGCGCCTGCCAAAGCTCATGGACATGCTCGTGCTGCTCGATTTGGACTCCGGCCGCGGTAGCTAGCAACGGTGTCGTTGGCAGAAGATCTCACGTGCTCTCCGGATGTAGTTTCGATGATAGCTCCGGCGATAGCTGCGAGTGGCGGATCCACCCCTCCGCCAGACCACCCCAAGCCTGCCACTGTGGTCTTCACGCGCAAGCACGCTTGTCCTCGCCGGCGAGGGCCACTAGCCGAGCCGCCAAGCCTCGCCATGTCAGGGAGAGAGAGATTTTGAGAGAGGGAGAGAGTTTTTTTAAATTGGTGGGGTCCATGTGTAAGTCAGAGAGGGGATGAGAGAAAGAGAGTTCTTTTTCGTGGGGTAGGTCCCACTTGTAAGTGGCATGTGCATAGAGGGGCAAAAATGTCCATTAAACGTCCGGAAAATAGTCAAAGCCCTTTGACTAGACGGAAACGGCACGGAAGGGCATTCCTGTAATGGCACTTAACGGCAGAGGGGCAAATTTGAGCATGCTTCGAAATTAGGGGCAAATCTGAGTAGTGGGTGCGAGTTAGGGACACAAATGTAAAAGATCCTAAAGGAAATAATTTATGAAGTTTGAATGCTAGCAAGTGCTTAAGTTTGATCAATGATAGTTTCAATCACTTTTTCTAGCATCATTATATATCATAACAGTAGCTCAACTCATAAAACTTCTCAAGATCAAGTAATTAACAAGCTATTCACATGTTAAAGTATAGATCATAAACTTTCTTGAAAACTAACAAACTATGTTCTCAGTCACCAAACAAGTGCAATTCATTGTATTTTCAGGAAGGGTCTATGTAAGAGCTTTGATTCAGCAAACTTCACATACTCAACTATCATTTAATCTTTCACAATTGCTAACACTCATGTGATATTTACGGGTTCAAAGTTTTAATCGGAGACAGAGAAAGATAGGGGCTTATAGTTTCTCCTCCCAACCTTTTACCTCAAGGGTAATGTCAACAACAATACTTTATGAAAACCAACATCCAAGTGGATATATATATCCAGATCGCTCCAACACAAAGTGATTGCCAAAGAAAAAAGTGTAAAAAAGGAAAGGTGGAAATCACCATGACTCTTGTATAAGGGTAGATGGTAAAAGTAAAAGATAGGCCCTTCACAGAGGGAAGCAGAGGTTGTCATGTGTTTTTATTGTGAGATGCACAAAATCTTAATGCAAAAGAACATCACTTTATATTGCTTCGTGTGATGAAGACCTTTATTATGTAGTATGTCGCTTTTATTTCTTCCATATCGCAAGTTTGTACAAAGCTTATTTTCTTCGCACTAATAGACCATACATACTTAAGGAGCAAATTTTATTGCTTGCACCGATGACAACTTACTTGAAGGATCTTACTCAATCCATATGTAGGTATGGTGGACTCTCATGGCAAAACTGGGTTTAAGGGATGTTTGGAAGCACAAGTAGTATTTCTACTTGGTTCAAAGAATTTGGCTAGCATGAGAGGGAAAGGCAAGCTCAACATGTTGGTTGATCCAAGATAATATAACGTCTATTCGGGTATAGGAAAACGTAACCCATTAAGTTGTCTTCCTTGTCCAACATCAACTTTTTAGCATGCCATATTTTAATGAGTGCTCAAAATTGCAAAAGATGTCCAAGATAGTGTATTTATATGTGAAATCTCTCTTCCCTCAATATTATTTCATGAATTATTCAAGTGACCAATACCGCGTTTGCTAACTTTCAATAAATTTATCACCTATACTTATTATGTGTGAAGTTATTAATCCCCATGGTATGAGAATATGAAATATATCATAAATTCAGATTTATGATAATTCAATTCATTCAACCATTTACACATAGGATATATGTGAAGCATGTGAGTAAATGTTAAAGTACTCCAAAAAGATATAAGTGAAGACAATGAGTAGTCAAATGATTAACTAGCCATGGGAGGACTCTCTCTCTCATTCAAGATTTCAGATCCAATGATTTAATTCAAACAGGAAGTAAAATGAAAATACGCAACAAGCAAAACACATATCATGTGACGAATAAAAATATAGCTTCGAGTAAGGTATACCGATGGTTTTGCAGACGAAAGAGGGGATGCCTTCCGGGGCATCCCCAAGCTTAGGCGCTTGAGTCTTCCTTGAGTATTACCTTCGGGTGCCTTGGACATCCCCAAGCTTAGGGTCTTTCCACTCCTTATTCTCCTCATATCGATATCTCACCCAAAACTTCAAAACATCAATCACACAAAACTTAATGGAACTTCATGAGATGGGTTAGTATGATAAAGAGTAAACCATTCACTTTGGTACTGTCAAAGACAAGATTCATAATTACTCTCACACAATGCCTACTGTACCATATCATTTCTACAATTTATATTGATAAATATAAGCCATAGAAACTAGAAAGCAAGCAAACTATGCATTGAAAATAGAATCTTCCAGAAATAGAACAGTCTGTAATGATCTGAACAAAAAGCATACTTCTTCTACTCCACAAAAAAATAAAAATTAGGAAAACCTGACGAATTTATATACCAATCCATAGAAAAAATAATCAGATCAAAAGCACGTTTCTTTGAATTATCAAAACTAATTTACTAGGCGCAAAAGTGTCTGATTTTCAGCAGGATCAACACAACTATCACCGTAAGCTATCCCAAAGGTCTTAATTGGCACTTTATTGAAACAAAAGCTATAAAACATTATTAATACAATATCTTAATCATGTGAACACACAAAAATAGTAAGGGTAAATATTGGATTGTCTCCCAACAAGCTCTTTTCTTTAATGCCTTTTAGCTAGGCATAATGATTTCATTGATGCTCACATAAAAGATAAGAATTGAAACACAAAGAGAGCATCATGAAGAATATGACTAAAACATTCAAGTCTAACCCGCTTCCTATGCCTAGTGATTTTGAGAGCAAACAACTTAAGGGAACAAGAATCAACTAGCATAGGAAGGGAAACAAGTATAACTTTGAAACTTTAAGCACATAGAGAGGAAACTTGATATTATTGTAACTCCTACAAGCATATATTCCTCCCTCATAATAATTTTCAGTAGCATCATGAATCAATTAAACAATATAACCATCACATAAAGCATTCTTTTCATGATCTACAACTATAGAAATTTTACTACTCTCCACATAAGCAAAATTCTTCTCATTAGGAATAGTGGGAGGAAACTCAACAAAATAACTATCATATGAGGCATACTCCAATTGAAAATTAAAATCATGTGACAAGTTTCATGGTTAACATTATTCTTTATAGCATACATGTCATCACAATAACAATCATAGATAGCAACTTTGTTCTCATAATCAATTGAAACCTCTTCCAAAATAGTAGAATCATTACTAACTAAAGTCAAGACCTCTCCAAATCCACTTTCATAAATATCACACTAAGATTAAACACCCTCCAAAATAATGGGATCACTAATTCCTAAAGTTGACACTCTTCCAAACCCACTTTCGACGATATTATTATTCATACTCCAAAAGATATAAGTGAAGTTCATGGAGAATTCTACAATTAATATAGACTAACCAATATCCAAGCTCAAAATATATTAGTGAAGCACACGAAGCATTATATAAAACTGTACTCAAAATATCTAAATGAAGCACAAAGAGCATTCTATAAAATCATACTCAAAATATATAAGTGAATCACATGAAGCATTCTATAAATCAATGAAGGGCTATCTCATACTAGCATGGTTCTTAAAGAAAATAAAAACACAAAGGACAGAAATCATGTGAATAAAACAAAAACCGGGGTAATATCGATAATTGTCGAAAAAGAAAGATGGGATGCCAACCGGGGCATCCCCAAGCTTAGATGCTTGAGTATCTTTGAAATATTTACTTGGGTTTCCTTGGGAATCCCCAAGCTTGAACTCTTGCCTCTCTTTATTCTTCTCACATTGGTAACTCCTCGTTCTTCGAACACTTCTTCCTCACAAGACTTAACAAAAACTTTGTGAGATCCGTTAGTATAATAAAGCAAATCACTGCCTTTAGGTACTATTGTAAACTCATTACAATTTCATATTAGCATTATAACTACTGTATTCCGACTTCACCATGGTTCATACCCCCCGATACTACCCATAGATTCATCAAAATAAGCAAACAACATATAGAAAACAGAATCTATCAAAAATAGGACAGTCTGAAGTAATCTGGAAATTTCGTATACTTCTGTAACTCCAAAAATTCTAATACAAATAAGATAATTTAAAAAAAGTTTACATAAGTACTGTGCAAAAAGTTCCTGACCCGTTTGACTTTCCAGGGAAAAGTGTAAATTCACGAGCTACAGCCAAAGTTTCTTTTTTGCACTGCACATACTAAACAAGCAATCTAATCAACCTAAAACCAAAACTTGGCATATTATTTTTGTAATACAATGGATATATACAAGGGGATAGTTATTTTTACAGAAACTTCCATGAATTTTTTTACATTGTTTCCATGAGCATGGACACGAGTGTTCAAGGTCGACCCTCACTTCTCCAATGCATAATTTTCCAATAACTTCTCTTTTTGAAAAAAATTAGGCATAAGAGGCAAGCGAATCTTTTTGTATTTTAGTTCTTTTAGAAAAAATGTATGTTTCACCCACAACTAAGGAAAACAAAAACAAAAGGGAGAACAAAAATCTAATTAGTGAAGAAAGAAAACAAGAACACACAAGAATATCAACCCCAAGATATTGCTCCCCATCAATGGCAACGTCACCAACTAGAAACGAGAAATAAAACTATGTTGTGGGTATGAGAAGGATAACTATGGATGATATCGGAGAGCCAAAATATAAAAGTAGGTGTTGTTATTAGAAAGTTTGAATATATTACTTAAGTATTATAAATAGCAAATGTGGAATAATGATGGGTCGGTGTGCGTAATTATCCTAGGCAATTGTTAACAAGATCGGTAATCACTATTGCAATTTCATATGAGGGATAGGCATAAGCTAACATACTTTCTCTTCTTGGATCATAGGCACTTATGATTGGAACTCGAGCTAGAATCTGCAACTACTAAACATCATTAAGGTAAAACACAACCATAGCATTAACATATCAAATCCCCTTTATCCCATACGCAACAACCCCCTTACTCGGGGTTAAGGTTATGTCACTCTAGCAACCCACTATAAGAGAATCATGAACGTATTGCAACACCCTATAGCGGGAATCCCTCATGTGTGTGCGGCATGGAAGGCACAATAGGACAGCACCAAAATAAAACATACAACTCATACAAATCTAGATCATCAATCAACCCAAAGACAAAGGATATCTACTCAAAACATCATAGGATGGAAACACATCATTGGATCATAATATGTGGCATAAAGCACCATGTTCAAGTAGGGATTACAACAGGGTCCGGGAGAGTGGACCGCGTAAAAGATATGAGGATGATGATGATGATGGTGATGATGATGGTGATGTTGATGGAGACGGTCATCCCGGCGATTATTCCCCTCCCGATGGCACTTCGGCGCCACCGAGAGAGAGGAGGAGAGGTTCTCCCCCTTGTGCTTCCTCCTCCATGGCCCCCCCTAGATGGGTAGAGGTTCTCCCTCTAGTCCTTGGCCTTCATAGCGATGATGGCCCCTCCGAGATCCTTCCCCATGGCCTCCAGTGATGATGGCCCCCTCCCGTAGGGTGCCGGAGAGGGCCTAGATTTATTTCTCGTGGCTATAGGGGTTGCGGCAGCGGAGCTTCCGATCTCCCTTCTGTTCTGGGGTTTCCTCAATATATAGGAGGGTTTGGCATTGGTTTCACGTCAGGGGCCCCCACAGGGAGTCCACGAGGCAGGGGGCGCACCCTCCACCCTCGTGGTGGCCTCGGGACCCCCCTCTGGTAGATTTTTGTTCCAATATTTTTTTATATTTTCCAAAAATATTCTCCATTGATTTTCAGCGCATTCCGAGAACTTTTATTTCTGCACAAAAACAACACCACGGTAGTTCTGTTGAATACAGCGTCGGTCTGGGTTAGTTATAATCAAATCATACTAAAATCATGTAAAAAATATTATAAACATGGCATGAATAGTTCATAAATTATAGATACGTTGGAGACGTATCACCAACCACATTTATGCAAAACTAGTTGCATGTCTATCGGTGGAACCGGTCTTATGAACAAGGTCATGTAAGGTTGGTCTGGGCCGCTTCATCGAACAATACCGTTGAATCAAAATAATACATTGGTGGTAAGTAGTATGACCATCACCGCCCACAACTCTTTGTGTTCTACTCGTGCATCTATGCTACGCATAGACCTGGCTCGGATGCCACTGTTGGGAAACATAGCATGCCATTTCAAAAAAGGTCCTATGCTCATGCAAGATCTATCTAGGAGATGCATAGAAACGTGAGGGGGAGAGTGCATCCATGTACCCTTGAAGACTGAAAGCGGAAGCATTAACTTAACGCGGTTGATGTAGTCGAACGTCTTCTCGAATCAACCAATCAAGTACCGAACGTATGACACCTCCAAGTTCTGCACGCGTTCAACTCGATGATGTCCCTCGAACTCTTCATCCAGCAGAGTTCCGTCAGCATAATGGCGTGGTTACGGTGATGGTGATGTGATCAGCGCGGGGCTTTGCCTAAGCACTACGACAATATGACCGGAGGAGTAAGCAGTGGAGGGGGCACCACACACGGCTAAGAAACAACTATTGTTGTGCCTAGAGGTATCCCCACCCACCCCCGCACACGGATACAAAGAAGGAGAGGGGAGGAGGTCAGCCCTAGGGTGCGCGCCATGGGGGGAGTCTTACTAGGACCCCTAGTCCTAGTCCCCCCCCCTTCCTTTTTAACGGAGGGGGAAAAGGGGAAGGAGAGGGAGAGGGAGAAGGAAAGGGGGGTGGCGCCACCTTCCCTAGTCCAATCCGGCCTCCTCCCTTGTGGGGGGCGCACCAGCCCCTTATGGGCTGGTTAGCTTCCCTCCTATGCCCCATATGGCCCATATCTTCCACCGGGGGGTTCCGGTAACCCCTCCGGTACTCCGGTTTGAACCCGATACACTCTGTAACCCTTCTGTAATCCGAATACCACCTTCCAATATATCAATATTTATCTATCGACCATTTCGAGGCTCCTCGTCATGTCCGTGATCTCATTTGTGACTCCGAACAACCTTCGGTCACCAAAACAGATAACTCATATAATACATATCGTTATCGAACGTTAAGCGTGCGGACCGTACGGGTTCGAGAACTATGTAGACATGATCGACACCTCTCCGGTCAATAACCAATTGCAGAACCTGGATGTTCATATTGGTTCCCACATATTCTACGAAGTTCTTTATCGGTCAAACGGTAATGTCAACATACGTTATTCCCTTTGTCATCGGTATGTTACTTGGTCAAGATTCGATCATCGGTATCTCCATAACTAGTTCAATCTCATTACTGGCAAGTCTCTTTACTCATTCTGTAATGCATCATCCCGCAACTAACTCAATAGTCACATTCCTTGCAAGGCTTCATATGATGTGCATTACCGACAGGGTCCAGAGATACCTCTCTGATACCACTACAAGAAATATGTCAACTAGTGACCTTCTGTCAGTGACCCTGGAAGAATTGGTCATAGATCTATGACCATTTGAGACCAATTGGTCAAAAGCTGTTCGGGGGGCCCCAAACCCTAAACCATTGCGACCATTTTGGTTAGAAAGGTCGTAATTTCCTTACATGAAATGGTCATAAAGCAAACAGTGCTGGTCCGCTGCCTTATTTCTAGTTGTTAACGACCAATATAGATGGTCATAGCCTTGTAGATTGTGGTGGGTTGTGATGACTAGGCTCCACCTCATCAGTTTTGCCTATGTGTCATGTCCATGTGGCAGTTTTTGCCCGAGGTTGTGAAGCAACCTATAGTTATGTCATTCCCAAAATTCCCAAAAAAATCTCATAAATTATTTGGGTCATATCTTCGTCAAATATGTAAAAATCATCCTTTCCTAGTTCAAAAATAATTAAAAAATATTCATTTTCCTATTCTGTTCAGAACAACAGTTTGTGAAGGAAGTACAACTTTGGCATGTCCAAATAGTATCCATTTTCTACAGTGCTTTCCTATGCCCAAATAACCATCCCCCACCAAATGCCAGCTGAATCCATTCATTATTTTGAGTCGAGCTTCAACATTCGTATTTATGTCCAGTGTGGTAGTTTGCAAAGCAAGTACCACCTAGGCTCCTCCTTTTGAGCTGAGAATTTGTGAAGACAGTCTTCTTAGTAACTGGTCATGCTCAGCCAAAACTCACGCCCATTAGCCATGTACATTTCCCGTACCGCTAATCAAACACTTGGCTGCTAATTCATGTTTGAGCATCGATCAGTCTCCTTGTGAGAATCTTATATGGTAGGTCCTTCACAAAAAAAACTCATTTCGGGGACTCAGAAAATGGAAAATGGTTTTTCCGTGCAAAGAAAATGAAAACTCCCTTAGGAAACATTGTTTGGAATTCCAATATGCACCATTGTGCACAATATGAGATCATTTGAACAAACTATGCCAAGAATGCGGCCATAAGATTGATCATTTGGCTTGAAAGCCGTTGATCTCCACACGTGATAGCTCGTTTCTGAGAACACTTTTTTAAAATAATTGCTGTATTACAAGTTTATTTTTTTCCTGGGAACTTGGCCACATATAATGACACAATGCGAAGGTTTCCCAAATTTTTGATTTTTTTTTCATTTTTTATGCCCGTTTCAAAATGCGGTCAAAACGGCGGGAATGACCGTTCCTAGCTAGTGGTTGAATCTTGAAATTTTTTTTGGTGTTTCTATTATTAAATAGATACTTATGTACCTAGAAATGATTTTTGGAAAAAATAAATAGTAAACTATGAGGCAGTTGCAGTTCAAATTTGACCCGCTTCCACCTGAATCGGCGGGGGTTTATCTTTTTCACCAGAGGTGGATAAAAACCTTTTACACCCAACCACTTGGTCAATTATGCATTAAATATGGCCTAGTATTTTAGAAAAATGATTTGGTCCAATCTTGCAACAATTATTTAGTAGGTTCTTCACAAAAAACCTCCTTTTGGGAACTCAAAAAATGGAAATGGTATTTTCGTTCGAGGAAAATGAAAACTGCCTTAGGCAACATTGTTTGGAATTCCAATATGCACCATTGTGCACAATATGAGATCATTTGAACAAACTATGCCAAGAATGTGGCCATAAGATTGATCATTTGGCTTGAAAGCCGTTGATCTCCACACGTGATAGCTCGTTTCTGAGAACACTTTTTTAAAATAATTGCCGTATTACAAGTTTATTATTTTTCCTGGGAACTTGGCCACATATAATGACACAATGCGAAGGTTTCCCAATTTTTTGATTTTTTTTGAATTTTTTATGCCCGTTTCAAAATGCGGTCAAAACGGCGGGAATGACCGTTCCTAGCTAGTGGTTGAATCTTCGAATTTTTTTGGTGTTCCTATGATTAAATAGATACTTATGTACCTAGAAATGATTTTTCGAAAAAATAAATAGAAAACTATGAGGCAGTTGCAGTTCAAATTTGACCCGCTTCCAACTAAATCGGCGAGAATTTGTCTTTTTCACCAGAGGTGGATAAAAACTTTTTACACCCAACCACTTGGTTAATTGTGCATTAAATATGGCCTAGTATTTTAGAAAAATTATTTGGTCCAATTTTGCAACAATTATTTGGTAGGTCCTTCACAAAAAAACCTCCTTTTAGGCACTCAAAAAATGGAAAATAGTTCTTTCGTTCAAAGAAAATGAAAACTCCCTTAGGCAACATTGTTTGGAATTCCAATATTCACCCTTGTGCACAATATGAGATCATTTGAACAAACTATGCCAAGAATGTGGCCATAAGATTGATCATTTGGCTTGAAAGCCATTGATCTCCACACGTGATAGCTTGTTTTTGAGAACACTTTTTTAAAATAATTGCCGTATTACAAGTTTATTATTTTTCCTAGGAACTTGGCCATATATAATGACATTATGCGAAGGTTTCCAAATTTTTTGATTTTTTTTGATTATTTATGCCCGTTTCAAAATGCGGTCAAAACGGCGGGAATGACCGTTCATAGCTAGTGGTTGAATCTTGGAATTTTTTTGGTGTTTCTCTAATTAAATAGATACTTATGTACCTAGAAATGATTTTTGGAAAAAATAAAGAGCAAACTACGAGGTAGCTAAAGTTCAAATTTGGCCCGCTTCCACCTGAATCGGCGGGAATTTTTCTTTTTCACCAGAGGTGGATAAAAACATTTTACACCCAACAATTTGGTCAATTGTGCATTAAATATGGCCTAGTATTTTATGAAAATTATTTGGTCCAATTTTGCAACAATTATTTGGGAGGTCCTTCACAAAAAAACCTCCTTTTGGGCACTCAAAAAATGGAAAATGGTTCTTTCGTCCAAAGAAAAAGAAAACTTCCTTAGGCAACATTGTTTGCCATTACAATATGCACCCTTGTGCACAATATGAGATCATTTGAACAAACTATGCGATGAATGTGGCCATAAGATTGATCATTTGGCTTGAAAACCATTGATCTCCACACGTGATAGCTCGTTTCTGTGAACACTTTTTTAAAATAATTGCCGTATTACAAGTTTATTATTTTTCCTGGGAACTTGGCCACATATAATGACACAATGTGAAGGTTTCCCAATTTTTTGAATTTTTTTGAATTTTTTATGCCCGTTTCAAAATGCGGTCAAAACGGCGGGAATGGCCGTTCCTAGCTAGTGGTTGAATCTTGGAATTTTTTTGGTGTTTCTCTGATTAAAAAGATACTTATGTACCTAGAAATGATTTTTGGAAAAAATAAAGAGCAAACTATGAGGCAACTACAGTTCAAATTTGACCCGCTTTCTATTGAATCGGCGGTAATTTGTCTTTTTCACCAAAGGTGGATAAAAACTTTTTACACCCAACCATTTGGTCAATTGTGCATTAAATATGGCCTAGTATTTTAGGAAAATGATTTGGTCCAATTTTGCAACAAATATATGGTAGGTCCTTCACAAAAAAAACTCATTTCGGGCACTCAAAAAATGGAAAATGAATTTTCCGTTCAAAGAAAATGAAAACTCACTTAGGCAACATTGTTTGGAATTCCAATATGCACCCTTGTGCACAATATGAGATCATTTGAACAAACTATGCCAAGAATGTGGCCATAAGATTGATAATTTGGCTTGAAAGCCATTGATCTCCACACGTGATAGCTTGTTTTTTAGAACACTTTTTTAAAATAATTGCCGTATTACAAGTTTATTATTTTTCCAGAGAACTTGGCCATATATAATGACACTATGCGAAGGTTTCCAATTTTTTTGATTTTTTTTTGATTTTTTTATGCCCGCTTCAAAATGCGGTCAAAACGGCGGGAATGACCGTTCATAGCTAGTGGTTGAATCTTGGAATTTTTTTGGTGTTTCTCTGATTAAATAGATACTTATGTACCTAGAAATGATTTTTGGAAAAAGTAAAGAGCAAACTACGAGGTAGCTACAGTTCAAATTTGGCCCGCTTCCACCTGAATCGGCGGGAATTTTTCTTTTTCACCAGAGGTGGATAAAAACATTTTACACCCAACAATTTGGTCAATTGTGCATTAAATATGGCCTAGTATTTTATAAAAATTATTTCGTCCAATTTTGCAACAATTATTTGGGAGGTCCTTCACAAAAAAACCTCCTTTTGGGCACTCAAAAAATGGAAAATGGTTCTTTCCTCCAAAGAAAAGGAAAACTTCCTTAGGCAACATTGTTTGCCATTCCAATATGCACCCTTGTGCACAATATGAGATCATTTGAACAAACTATGCCATGAATGTGGCCATAAGATTGATCATTTGGCTTGAAAGCCATTGATCCCCACACGTGATAGCTCGTTTCTATGAACACTTTTTTAAAATAATTGCCGTATTACAAGTTTATTATTTTTCCTGGGAACTTGGCCACAAATAATGACACAATGCGAAGGTTTCCCAATTTTTTGAATTTTTTTTAATTTTTTATGCCCGTTTCAAAATGCGGTCAAAACGGCGGGAATGGTCGTTCCTAGCTAGTGGTTGAATCTTGGAATTTTTTTGGTGTTTCTCTGATTAAAAAGATACTTATGTGCCTATAAATGATTTTTGGAAAAAATAAAGAGCAAACTATGAGGCAACTACAGTTCAAATTCGACCCGCTTTCTTTTGAATCGGCGGTAATTTGTCTTTTTCACCAAAGGTGGATAAAAACTTTTTACACCCAACCATTTGGTCAATTGTGCATTAAATATGGCCTAGTATTTTAGGAAAATGATTTGGTCCAATTTTGCAACAAATATATGGTAGGTCCTTCACAAAAAAAACTCATTTCGGGCACTCAAAAAATGGAAAATGAATTTTCCGTTCAAAGAAAATGAAAACTCACTTAGGCAACATTGTTTGGAATTCCAATATGCACCCTTGTGCACAATATGAGATCATTTGAACAAACTATGCCAAGAATGTGGCCATAAGATTGATCATTTGGCTTGAAAGCCATTGATCTCCACACGTGATAGCTTGTTTTTTAGAACACTTTTTTAAAATAATTGCCGTATTACAAGTTTATTATTTTTCCAGGGAACTTGGCCATATATAATGACACTATGCGAAGGTTTCCAAATTTTTTGATTTATTTTGATTTTTTTATGCCCACTTCAAAATGCGGTCAAAACGGCGGGAATGACCGTTCATAGCTAGTGGTTGAATCTTGGAATTTTTTTGGTGTTTCTCTGATTAAATAGATACTTATGTACCTAGAAATGATTTTTGGAAAAAGTAAAGAGCAAACTACGAGGTAGCTACAGTTCAAATTTGGCCCGCTTCCACCTGAATCGGCGGGAATTTTTCTTTTTCGCCAGAGGTGGATAAAAACATTTTACACCCAACAATTTGGTCAATTGTGCATTAAATATGGCCTAGTATTTTATAAAAATTATTTGGTCCAATTTTGCAACAATTATTTGGGAGGTCCTTCACAAAAAAACCTCCTTTTGTGCACTCAGAAAATGGAAAATGGTTCTTTCGTCCAAAGAAAAAGAGAACTTCCTTAGGCAACATTGTTTGCCATTCCAATATGCACCCTTGTGCACAATATGAGATCATTTGAACAAACTATGCCATGAATGTGGCCATAAGATTGATCATTTGGCTTGAAAACCATTGATCCCCACACGTGATAGCTCGTTTCTATGAACACTTTTTTAAAATAATTGCCGTATTACAAGTTTATTATTTTTCATGGGAACTTGGCCACAAATAATGACACAATGCGAAGGTTTCCCAATTTTTTGAATTTTTTTTGAATTTTTTATGCCCGTTTCAAAATGCGGTCAAAACGGCGGGAATGGTCGTTCCTAGCTAGTGGTTGAATCTTGGAATTTTTTTGGTGTTTCTCTGATTAAAAAGATACTTATGTACCTATAAATGATTTTTGGAAAAAATAAAGAGCAAACTATGAGGCAACTACAGTTCAAATTTGACCCGCTTTCTATTGAATCGGCGGTAATTTGTCTTTTTCACCAGAGGTGGATAAAAACTTTTTACACCCAACCATTTGGTCAATTGTACATTAAATATGGCCTAGTAGTTTAGGAAAATGATTTGGTCCAATTTTGCAACAAATATATGGTAGGTCCTTCACAAAAAAAACTCATTTCGGGCACTCAAAAAATGGAAAATGAATTTTCCGTGCAAAGAAAATGAAAACTCCCTTAGGCAAGATTGTTTGGAATTCCAAGATGCACCCTTGTGCACAATATGAGATCATATGAACAAACTATGCCATGAATGTGGCCATAAGATTGATCATTTGGCTTGAAAGCCATGAATATTCACGCATGATAGCTCATTTTTAAGAACACTTTTTAAAATATTTCCCGTATTACAAGTTTATTATTTTTGCTGGGAACTTGGCCACATATAATGACACAATGCGAAGGTTTCCCAATTTTTTGATTTGTTTTGAATTTTTTATGCCCGTTTCAAAATGCGGTCAAAACAGCTAGAATGGCCGTTCCTAGCTAGTGGTTGAATCGTGGAAATTTTTTGGTGTTTCTCTGATTAAATAGATACTTATGTACCTAGAAATGATTTTTGGAAAAAATAAAGAGCAAACTATGACGCAACTATAGTTCAAATTTGACCGGCTTTCTACTGAATCGGCGGTAATTTGTCTTTTTCACCAAAGGTGGATAAAAACTTTTTACACCCAACCATTTCGTCAATTGTGCATTAAATATGGCCTAGTATTTTATAAAAATGATTTGGTCCAATTTTGCAACAAATATATGGTAGGTCCTTCACAAAAAAACTCATTTCAGGCACTCGAAAAATGGAAAATGAATTTTCCGTGCAAAGAAAATGAAAACTCCCTTAGGCAACATTGTTTGGAATTCCAAGATGCACCCTTGTGCACAATATGAGATCATATGAATAAACTATGCCATGAATGTGGCCATAAGATTGATCATTTGGCTTGAAAGCCATGAATATTCACGCATGATAGCTCATTTCTAAGAAAACTTTTTTAAAATATTTGTCGTATTACAAGTTTATTATTTTTGCTGGGAACTTGGCCACATATAATGACACAATGAGAAGGTTTCCCAATTTTTTGATTTGTTTTGAATTTTTTATGCCCGTATCAAAATGCGGTCAAAACGGCTGGAATGGCCGTTCCTAGCTAGTGGTTGAATCTTGGAAATTTTTTGGTGTTTCTCTGATTAAATAGATACTTATGTACCTAGAAATGATTTTTGGAAAAAATAAAGAGCAAACTATGAGGCAACCACAGTTCAAATTTGTTCCCCCTTTCTACTGAATCGGCGGTAATTTGTCTTTTTCACCAAAGGTGGATACAAACTTTTTACACTCAACCATTTGGTCAATTGTGCATTAAATATGGCCTAGTATTTTAGAAAAATGATTTGGTCCAACTTTGCAACAAATATATGGTAGGTCCTAAAAAAAACTCATTTCGGGCACTCAAAAAATGGAAAATGAATTTTCCGTGCAAAGAAAATGAAAACTTCCTTAGGCAACTTTGTTTGGAATTCCAAGATGCACCCTTGTGCACAATTTGAGATCATTTGAACAAACTATGCCATGAATGTGGCCATAAGATTGATCATTTGGCTTGAAAGCCATGAATATTCTCGCATGATAGCTCATTTCTGAGAACACTTTTTTAAAATAATTGCTGTATTGCAAGTTTATTATTTTTTCTGGAAACTTGGTCACATATAATGACACAATGCTAAAGTTTTCTAAGTTTTTGATTTTTTTGAATTTTTTATGCTGGTTTCAAAATGCGGTCAAAACAGCGGGCTTGACCGTTCGTAGCTAATGGTTGAATCTTGGAATTATTTTGGTGTTTCTCTGAATAAATAGATACTTATGTACCTAGAAATGATTTTTGGAAAAAATAAAAAGCAAACTATAAGGCAGCTGCAGTTCAAACTTGACCCGCTTCCAACTCGATTGGCTGAAATTTGTCTTTTTCATTAGAGGTGGATCAAAACTTTTGACACCCAACCATTTGGTAAATTATGCATTCACATGGCCTAATAATTTAGAAAATTGATTTGGTCCAATTTTGCAACTAATATATGGTAGGTCCTTCACGAAATAACTCATTTCTGGCACTCGAAAAAAAATGAAAAATGATTTTTTAGTTAACTACGACCAATACTACGACCAATTTAGATGGTCATAACATCGTATGCGTGTACTGCATTTTGATTGGTCCGTGGGCGTTTCAAGCAGATCGTGGATGGAACACCGTCGGATTGTTGCGGATCCAACGACAGTCCTCACCCCAAGCCACTTAAGCCAAAACCCTAGTCCTCATGGACATTTTCCATCCACC
>NC_041383.1:819344868-819388499 GCF_002162155.2 Triticum dicoccoides | reverse complement strand
CCTCCTGCGCGCGTCGACCACCTCCCTCCGGCGGAGCTCGACCCCCACCCCCCAAGCGCCGCTGCTCCACCCTCTCCCGTGCCCATCCACAGATCGAGCGAGGGGCAAGGCAGCGCCAGATCCACCGTGGCCTCCAACTCGTGGCCACGAGCACCAGATCCATCGTGACTAGCGATCGAGCAGGCGCTCTCCACCAGCACCAGCAGCACAGATCGAGCAAGCGGCCGAGGGCCCGAGCAGCCGCCTCGCTCCTCACTGCTGATCCCTAGCTCCCACATCCACCTCCGCTGGGATCAGATTGGAATCCCATGGCGCCATCTCACACCCTTAATCAACTCCCCGCCCCATGCCCGCGGCCGCCTCGCCCTCCCCGACGTCGCCACCGTTCCCAGGAGGATTTTCTCCCTCGCCGACCTCCCTCTTCTCGGTGGGGTGCTCTCCTACGAGGTATGTCGACCTTCTCCCTGTCTGCTTGTGTGGGTATGGATGGATGAATTGTGAGGGAGGGAGGGTGCTAATTTGCTGCTATTTTCTTAGCAGGCCAGGGACGCGTGCCGCTGCCACCCCTCCTGCCGCCGCGCGCTGCATCTCTCCTCTCAACGCGGGCTGCTATCCATCCTTTCCCTGTTGCAGAGGGAGTTGAAAGGCGGAGTGCGGGATGGTCCAGGAGCAGGCGTCCGTCGGCTTCTTCCACTCCGGCGCCTCCCTCTGGTGGCCCCGGTGCTCCTTCAACTCCGGCAGCAATAGGTGATGGTTCCTATCTCCTTTGCTCTCTCAACACCTCTTTCTCTCCCATGCTCTGCTTCTTCGTGCCCACGGCCATCGAGCCATTGGCCTGCATTGGAGAGATCTGATGGGTGTCCTCCTGTCAAATGTGTCAATTTGCTAACCTACTTGGGAAGATCATGCTAATTCCTCAACCAGCCTGCTTGTTGTTTGCTAGCGATAATTCATTGCTTTGACTGGTGAATTTCATGCGGGAATTTGTGTCAACATTGAATGAACAATGCCCAACTTTAACTGAATGTAAATGTCAGGAAGGATCTGTGTGAACGTTGAATGAATAGTGCAAGATTTGTGCTGACTTATGTATGATTCGCGGTGTTCTAATCCCCTGTTGTTTTTCTTCCATTGGGTTGCAGGTCTGACCTACGACACCAACGAAGTCGCTCTCAAGGAGGCCTTCTCTTGGCATGGCGATGTTGTCCAAGGTAGTTCAGATCTACCTGTTCTGGCTTCTTGGTGTTGGACCTGTAGTTTGGGTGAATTAATCAGGGACTGTCCTTGTGGCAAGATGCATAAGTCTAGGTCCAGTAGATGTTGTTAGCTAGTTCAGTAAATACATGATTTTGTTTCTCTCACAATTGATGTGTATTTTCACCTATTAACAAATTTCGTATTTTTGTAGGTGAAATGATCCGAAGCAGTGTATATATGTTTTTGGTTCTATTCAAGCAATCACCAGTTGTGCATAAAGATTTTCATGTGTTGAAAATTGTTTCTGCAGTACCTCCACTGCACTAGATTGATGTCTACAAAGTACATGTGTTTATGCAACCTTCGTTTGTGTTTGTCTTCTGAAAATCCTATTTGTTTATGTTGCTAAAATCATGTAATTTCAACAAACTCATGAGGAAGTGTTCTTGTGCGATAAAGTTAATTTTTGCACAAAGAAATTATGTGTGAAATTTCAGCATTATTTTCAGTAAACTCAGCATATTTGTGCAATTTTTTGCACTGTGTTGCATGCACAACAAGTGAACACATCCACGTATTGACCATTGACCAATATCAAACCAGCTTGGTATGTTGTGGGGAATCTTGTAATCCAGAGTGCAGACTGGAGTTAGTTGCTGAACAAGTTGTCTGCTCCTTATTTCCCCTGGGGAGCCAGCAACCTAGGAGCTGGGAGTGGAGCTAAGGATTTCACGGAGTGGAGTGGATCCGAACAGGCCCTTAGTCCCTGATTTCTGCTGCTCCAAATTTGCGTACATGCTTGACTAAATTTCATTGTCTGCCAATTAAATTGCTTGCTTGATGCCCCAAAAATTCAGTGCATTTTTGTTTACCAATTGGTTTGGTTGGATGGCTGACATGTGTTGCTTGCTGATAATTAACAAAGTTGGGGCGTTGTATTGAGGTTAACATGTGCAGAATACTTGCTTATGGTCCGACTGGACTTCTTTGATGTCCACGTCAAATATATGTTGTTGTATTATGCTTATACTACTTGTATCACCAATGTTTTCTCACTCTGGTACCTCTGTATTTCTTTACGGTCTTGCCTAACCTTTTACTGATATGTACTCTTTGCTCACAATTAAGTTGTATAAGTTGGGCTGCCATGTTAAGACTAACCTAAGAACACTTGCTTATGAGAACAAATTGGACTTCTTAGATATATTCAAGTGAAGATGTACTATTACTATTGTAATGAATTTTGTCTATGTGAGATTAGAATCTGAGTGCTTTCATTCATATTATGGTATCCTGTTCTCTGTGATAACTCTTGACTTGCAAGATGAATGCATCCTTCTATCCAGCTTTAGTTGTCTTTCATTGTTTGTACTTGCAAGACGATTAGTTCTGTAATTCGATGCATTTTGTTGATAAATTGTTGGCCATCTATGATGGATTTACAGTGCTAATTTGGTTGTACAAGCGACTTCAACTCCTGTCTTATATTGTCTGTCCTAGGGTTATCATACACTGTTTCTTTTTGTGCTGCTTGGTGTGTGAGCTGTTCTTTTCTGGAAACATTTACATTGTATGTCTGATATAAGCTGTGTTTCTTTTAGATTATGCTTGTCTTTGCCTATATAACCACCTCATGATTCAGTATTGTATTTCCCTTCTTGTAGATTGAAGTCTTGTTGATTTTCTTGCCTGCTAACCCCATTGCAAAAACTTTTTGAACAGATACCTTGGTATGGGATGAAGTGAAGATTGCGGAGTCACTTGATCTTCGTTACCATTGTATTTGTCTGCTGCTATATTATGTCAAGTTGAGTGAAGCAAACATATCCTCGTGTGGGTGTGTGTTATCATCTCCTAATGCTCCTACTAGCTTTCTGACATTGGCAAACGATTTGGCTCCTCTCACTTGGCCTATGACCAACACCACTGATGATGAGAGCACATACTTTCCCTCAATAGATTAGCATCATTCCATTCTTACTCTGTAGTAGAATTGATAGTGATAGAGTGGGTGAATCTATGTGATGTAGAGATACACTAAGATCATGCAAAAATATATATTAGTTCTGCTAATGCTTACCGGTGAATTCAAGTCTGCTTATTTGATGGTCAAACACTTGTGCATACTGATTTGTGTCCTTTGTGGTTTGGGGAAAGTAAAGTAGAAAGGAAATAGTAATGTTGCCAATTGCTATAGTGGTTTGCGATTCGGATTAACTAAACTGAAAGTGAGATACTGAGACGTGGATCACACTAGTACTATTTTGGTATTTCTTGCTTGCTTGTTTGCTTGTTCTTTTTGCTGAAGCAGGTGAGCTGAATTTTTGCTATTGGTTTCTGTAGCATTTGGAGGAGTTGGTGCCGAGGACTGGACCAGATGTGCTTTGATTCGTGATCTACAACGCCCTTGATCTCAGGTGCGTGATCTGCAGCGCCCTTTCTTGTTTGTTCAGACTAAATTCAGTTAGAACAAGTTAAGCTTCAGACTGCATAAGAAAAGAATAAAAACAGAATCCTAAATTCGGTTAGAACAAGTTGAGTACTTGGAGTATATTCAGCGCCCTAGCTTGTTTGTTCTGACTAAATTCTATTGCCTCGCATGACCATGAGTGGAGGCTGGAGCAGATCCGTGGGGCGTTCCAGGGCCTCGAGGGCTCCCACGTCTGTCCCTTCCAGGTCAAGCCTCGCTTTGCTATTTGTTTCTCCTATAGTGTACATTATATTACTTGGTTTGCTGTTTGCAACGCTGCCTGCGTGCTACTGTCTTAGTTTGCTGCTGCTTTTCGTGCTTCACTGAAGTTTCAAATTAGAAGAAGTTTCAAATTCGTATGCTAGTTTATGTTCTCTTTGTAGGTTATGAGATATGCTGCTAGAGAGATGCCGTTAGCAAACTGGAAGGGCTGCAACCAAATCCAATCGACAGCATGGCAGTGGTCTCTGAATATCTAAGCTAGTGATCATCTTTTCAGGGATTCCTTTTTTGTTTAGCCTTCTTGTAGGTTTGCACATAAGTGGAAGCTGTAGTGTATATTAGTAGTTGTTGGAGCTGTGATTTGTTATGTATAGATAATGTGGGGAAGATGTAACTGCAACAAATGATGTACGATTGTACAGTGAAACAAATGTTGCTTTGATAGCAAAGTTAAAAAAATTGAATAATTTCTCTCGTCCAGTCCTTTGAATTAGTGGGCTGAAAATATTGATGGGTTGGAAGAGGCCTTAGCCCAAACAATATTGGACAAAAAATGAAAGGAAAAATGTCTTAAAAAATTAAAAACATTAAATGGGCCGCAAAAAGGCCGAGGCCTAGAAAAATGGAAGAAGCTTAGAAAACAAAAAAGGCGAAATTGTTGGGCCAGGCCCATGTACCTAGCGAAAATTAACAGAAAAAATATATATTAAAAGGCTGAATTGTTGGGCTCGGCCCATATAGACACTGAATTGGACCGGACTGAATCTTATCAACGACCTTTTCAATTGGTCGCAGTTTTGCCATGTCAGATTGCCACGTCGGATCCGACGTGGCCTGGACAGACAGCCAGTGACCAAAACAGAAGGTCGTAGAATCCATGACCTTTTGTTTTGGTCGTAAACGTCTACGACCTTCTCACAGAGAAGGTCATTAATTTTAGTTTACGACTGCCAGCTTTTGACCTTCTATTTTTGGACACAAAAAGGTCACAAATGAAAAACAATGACCATTCAGTGACCAATAGTCAAGGTCACAAGTTAACATATTTCTTGTAGTGTACTCGGAGTGACAAATCCTAATCTCGATCTATGCCAACCCAACAAACACCTTAGGAGATACCTGTAGAGCATATTTATAATCACCCAGTTACGTTGTGATGTTTGATAGCACAAACAGGGCATTCCTCCAGTGTCCGGGAGTTGCATAATCTCATAGCCAGAGGAATATGTATTTGACATGAAGAAAGCAGTAGCAATAAAACTGGACGACCATTATGCTATGCTAACGGATGGGTCTTGTCCATCACATCATTATCCTAATGATGTGATCCCATTCATCAAATGATAGCACATGTCTATGGCTAGGAAACTTAACCATCTTTGATCAATGAGCTAGTCTAGTAGAGGCATACTAGGAACAAGGTGTTTTGTCTATGTATTCACACATGTATCAAGTTTCCGGTTAATACAATTCTAGCATGAAGAATAAACATTTATCACGAATAAGGAAATACAAAATAAAAACTTTATTATTGCTTCTAGGGCATATTTCCTTCAAGTTGTTCATCACGTAGTTCTCCTAATGGCACGGTCTTATCAAGTAGGGTACTAGCATCATTATAAGCATTATTCCTAGCAGAAGTAGCATCATCAATAACTTGTGACGTAACAGGATTAACAATATGTGGCAGTGTCGCAAACTTACTTATAACTGAAGGAGAATCAAATGCAGAGCTAGATGGCAATTCCTTACCTCCCCTCATCTTTGAGGGAAAGATCTCGGTTCTATCGTCCTTCAGATTCTTCATGGTGATCAATAGATAATAATCCCAAGTGACTCAACAAATAAAGCTCTGCTTCCTGGCAATAGCGCATGATAAAAGTCTTGATAACCCACAAATATAGGGGATCGCAACAGTTTTTGAGAGTAGAGTATTCAACCCAAATTTATAGATTCGACACAAGGGGAGCCAATGAATATTTGCAAGTATTAGCAACTGAGTTGTCAATTTAGCCTCACCTGGAGATTAATTATCTACAGCAAAGTGATCAGTAGCACAGTAATATGATAGTTTTGATAGTAGTGATAATAGTAGCGGTAACGGTAGTAGCAATAGTTTTGTAGCAAGTGTAAAGTGGCAGTAGAAGTAGTAACTTAGCAGGAGTTTTATGTACAAAACTCGTAGGCATTGGATCGATGTATACATTTGATGATATTCATCATATAACACTTATAACCTAGGGCGATACAAAACTAGCTCTAGTTCATAAATATAATCTAGGCATGTATTCCGTAAAGAGTCATACGTGCTTGGAAAGAACTTGCATGACATCTTTTGTCCAAGCCTCCAGTGGCAGCAGGGTCCATGAGGAAATGAAGGGATATTAAGGCCTCCTTTTAATAGAGAACCGGAACAGGGTATTAACACATAGTTAATACATGAACTCCTCAAACTACAGTCATCACCGGAAAGTATCCCGAATATTGTCACTCCGGGATTTATGGATCATAACACGTAATAGTGACTATAACATGCAAGATTGGATCTAGAACATAGATATAATGGTGATAACATAAACGGTTCATATCTGAAATCATGGCATCCGGGGCCAAAGTGACAAGCATTAAGCATGGCAAAGTCATAGCTACATCAATCTGAGAATATAGTGGATACTAGGGATCAAGCCCTAACAAAACTAAATCAATTACATGATGAATCTCATCCAACTCCTCACCGACCAGCGATACGAAGGAATTACTCACTCCCGATGGGGAGTATCATGGATTTGGCGATGGAGAAGGGTTGGTGATGACGAAGATCAAAGATTCCCCTCTCCGGAGCCCCAAACGAGATCCAGATCTGGCCTCCCGATGAAGAACAGGAGGTGGTGGCTGCTCTGTCTCGTGAAATGTGATAATTTTTTGTCCCTGGTTTTTCTCCAAAAATAGAATTTTATAGCATCGGAGATAGGATCAGCGGGGCCACCAGATGGGCATAACCCACTTGGGCGCGCCAGGAGGGGGGCGCGCCCTAGTGGGTTATTGCTACCTCTTGAGCACTGCGTTGGAATTCCCAGAAGAGGAGAGGATGATTAAGTAAAGTAGCGTAAGTATTTCCCTCAGTTTTTGAGAACCAAGGTATCAATCCAGTAGGAGATCACACACAAGTCCCTCGTACCTACACAAAACGATAGCAACTCGCAACCAACGCTTAGGGTTGTCAATCCCTTCACGGTCACTTACGAGAGTGAGATCTGATAGAAATAATATTTTTGGTATTTTTGATAGATAGATGCCAAGTAAAAAGTAAAAGGCAAAGTAAAATAAAGCAAGTAAATAAAGTAATGGAGATTGATATGATGAGAATAGACCCGGGGGGGCATAGGTTTCACTAGTGGCTTCTCTCAAGAGCATAAGTATTCTACGGTGGGTGAACAAATTACTGTTGAGCAATTGTTAGAAAAGCGAATAATTATGAGATTATCTAGGTATGATCATTTATATAGGCATCACGTCCAAAACAAGTAGATCCAAACGATTCTGCATCTACTACTATTACTCCACTCATCGACCGCTATCCAGCATGCATCTAGAGTATTAAGTAAAAATAGAGTAACGTTGTAAGCAAGATGACATGATGTAGAGGGATAAATTCATGCAATATGATAAAAAACCCATCTTGTTATCCTCGATGGCAACAATACAATACGTGCCTTCCAACTCTTTCTGTCACTGAGTAAGGACACCACAAGATTGAACCCAAAGCTAAACACTTCTCCCATTGCAAGAACTACCAATCTAGTTGGCCAAACCATAAAGATAATTCGAAGAGACTTGCAAAGACAACTCAATCATACATAAAAGAATTCAGAGAAGAATCAAATATTGTTGATGGATAAGTTGGATCATAAACCCACAATTCATCAGTCTCAACAAACACACTGCAAAAATAAGATTACATCGAATAGATCTCCACAAGAGAGGGGGAGAACATTGTATTGAGATCCAAAAAGAGAGAAGAAGCCATCTAGCTAATAACTATGGACCCGAAGGTCTGAAGTAAACTACTCACACTTCATCGGAGAGGCTATGGTGTTGATGTAGAAGCCCTCCGTGGTGGATGCCCTCTCCGGCAAAGCTCCAGAACAGGCCCCAAGATGGGATCTCGCGGATACAGAAGGTTGCGATGGTGGAATTAGGTTTTTGGCTCTGTATATGATCTGACGGGGGTACGTATGTATATATAGGAGGAAGGAGTACGTCGGTGGAGCAACAGAGGGGCCACGAGGCAGGGGGCGCGCCCAGTGGGGGGCGCCCTCCACCCTCGTGACCGCCTCTGGCACTTCTTGGAGTAGTGTACAAGTCTCCTGGATCACGTTCGGTGAGAAAATCACGTTCCCGAAGATTTTATTCCGTTTGGACTCCGTTTGATATTCTGTTTCTTCGAAACACTGAAATAGGCAAAAAAACGGCAATTCTGGGCTGGGCCTCCGGTTAATAGGTTAGTCCCAAAATTAATATAAAAGTGGAAAATAAAGCCCAATATAGTCCAAAACAGTAGACAAAGTAGCATGGAGTAATAAAAAATTATAGATACGTTGGAGACGTATCAAGCATCCCCAAGCTTAATTCCTCCTCGTCCTCGAGTAGGTAAATGATAAAAAGAATTTTTGATGCGGAGTTATACTTTGGCATAATTTCAATGTAAATCTTCTTAATTGTGACATGAATATTCAGATCCTAAAGATTCAAGACAAAAGTTCATATTAACATAAAAGTAATAATACTTCAAGCATACTAATCAAAGCAATCATGTCTTCTCAAAATAGCATGGTTAAAGAAAGTTATCCCTACAAAATCATATAGTCTGGCTATGCTCTATCTTCATCACACAAAGTATTTAATCATGCACAACCCCGATGACGAGCCAAGCAACTGTTTCATACTTTAGAAATCTCAAACTTTTTCAACTTTCACGCAATACATGAGCGTGAGCCATGGATATAGAATTATAGGTGGAATAGAACGGTGGTTGTGGAGAAGACAAAAAAGGAGAAGATAGTCTCACATCAACTAGGCGTATCAACGGGCTATGGAGATGCCCATCAATAGATATCAATGTGAGTGAGGAGGGATTGCCATGCAACGGATGCACTAGAGCTATAAGTATATGAAAGCTCAACAAAAGAAACTAAGTGGGTGTGCATCCAACTTGCTTGCTCACGAAGACCTAGGGCACTTTTGAGGAAGCCCATCATTGGAATATACAAGCCAAGTTCTATAATGAAAAATTCCCACTAGTATGCGAAAGTGACAACATATGAGACTCTCTATCATGAAGATCATGGTGCTTATTTTGAAGCACAAGTGTGGAAAAAGGATAGTAGCATTGTCCCTTCTCTCTTTTTCTCTCATTTTTTTTATTTTTTTATTTGGCCTTTCTCCTTTTTTATGGCCACTCTTTTTTTTATTTGGCCTTTCTCCTCTTTTTTCGGCCACTCTTTTTTTCGTCTGGAGACTCATCCCGACTTTTGGGGGAATCATAGTCTCCATCGTCCTTTCCTCACTGGGACAATGCTCTAATAATGATGATCATCACACTTTTTTTATTTTTTCTTACAACTCAACAATTACAACTCGATACTAGAACAAAGTATGACTCTATATGAATGCCTCCGGCGGTGTACCGGGATATGCAATGAATCAAGAGTGACTTGTATGAAAGAATTATGAACGGTGGCTTTGCCACAAATACAATGTCAACTACATGTTCATGTAAAAAGTAATATGAAAAAAGAAATGTGTTTCGTATGAGCGGAACGGTGGAGATTTGCATGGCAATATATCTCGGAATGGCTATGGAAATGCCATAATAGGTAGGTATGGTGGCTGTTTTAAGGAAGGTATATGGTGGGTGTATGATACCGGCAAAAAGTACGTGGTATTAGAGAGGCTTGCAACGGCGGAAAGGTGAGAGTGCGTATAATCCATGGACTCAACATTAATCAAAAGAACTCATGCACTTATTGCAAAAAATTAGAAGTCATCAAAAACCAAAGTATTAAACGCATACTCCTAGGGGGATAGATTGGTAGGAAAAGACCATCGCTCGTCCCCGACTGCCACTCATAAGGAAGACAATCAATAAATAAAATTGTGCTCCGACTTCATCACAAGCGGTTCACCATACGTGCATGCTACGGGAATCACAAACTTCAACACAAGCATTCTTTAAATTCAAAATTACCCCTACTAGCATTGCTTTAATATTATAACCTCCATATCTCAAAACAATTACCAACCATCAAACTTATCTTAGTATTCAATTCACTCAAAAGAAAGTTTCACAAATCTTGAATACCAAGTATATTAATTTTAAGCAAATTACCATGCTATTAAAGACTCTCAAAGTAATCTAAGTGAAGCATGAGAGATCAATAGTTTCTTTAAAACAAATCCACCACCGTGCTCTAAAAGATCTAAGTGAAGTACTAGAGCAAAAATTATTACGCTCAAAAGATATAAGTGAAGCACTATGAGCAAAAATTATCAAACTCAAAAGATATAAGTGAAGCACTATGAGCAAAACTATCAAGCTCAAAAGATATAAGTGAAGCACAATGAGCAAAACTATCAAGCTCAAAAGATATAAGTGAAGCACATAGAGTATTCTAGCAAATTCCATATCATGTATGGCTCTCTCAAAAGGTGTGTACAGCAAGGATGATTGTGGCAAACTAACAAACACAGACACGAATAATACAAGATGCTCCAAGCAAAACACATATCATGTAATGAATAAAAATATAGCTCCAAGTAAATTACCGATGGAAGTAGACGAAAGAGGGGAAGCCTTCCGGGGCATCCCCAAGCTTTGACTTTTTGGTGTCCTTGGATTATCTTGGGGGTGCCATGGGCATCCCCAAGCTTAGGCTCTTGCCACTCTTTGTTCCATAATCCATCAAAAGAATTCACCCAAAACTTGAAAACTTCACAACACAAAACTCAATAGAAATCTCGTGAGCTCCGTTAGTGAAAGAAAACAAAATACTACTTCAAGGTACTGTAATGAACTCATTATTTATTTATATAGGTGTTAAACCTACTCTATTACAACTTCCTTATGGTTTATAAACTAATTTATTAGCCATAGATGCATTGAAATAAGCAAACAACACACGAAAAACAGAAACTGTCAAAAACAGAACAGTCTGGAGCAATCTGTAACTAACGCAAACTTATGGAACTCTAACAGTTCTACAAAAACAGAACTACAAAAACAGAAACTGTCAATGCAAAAGCTCGATCCTGTGATTTATTGAATATTTTCTCGTGAGCGCAAAGTTTCTGTTTTTTAGCAGAATCAAATCGACTATCATCATAGCTTATCCTATAGGTTCTACTTGGCACAAACACTAATTAAAACACAAAACCACATCTAAACAGAAAGTAGAAACAAAATTTAACACTAAACAGGAACAAAAACAAAGAACACAAAATAAAATTGGGTTGCCTCCGAACAAGCGCTATCGTTTAACGCCCCTAGCTAGGCATAAAAGCAAAGATAGATCTAAGTTTTGCCATCTTGGGTGGGAAATTCTTCAATGAGGCATCTACCTCCTTTAGAATTTTCTTTCTTCCTAGTAATTGTCAACTTTTCAGGCAAAATTTCGAAAAATTCATCTATAGCAAATGGTTCCTTAATGATGGTAAAAAGATTGGGATGAACACTTATAGATTTAAGATCCGCGGTTTCCGTACTAGAAGATTCACCCTTATTCTTAGGCACATACATAAGCTTAGTATTTTTAGTGGAGGAACATGGAGTATTTTGAATGGAAGAAAAAGCGGTTCCCAAGCTGGTGATGATACCCTCAAGTTTATCGATTCTTGTAGAGTCTAGATTTATTTTTTCATTAACTATGGGTTCTTTTTCTTTAATATTTTTCAAAGTCAATCCAACCTTAGATCCATATTGGGTAATTTGATTGTGGATCTTTTTATCAAGATTTTCAATTGATTCAACGGTAGCAACTTTATTTTCAATAGCTTCAAGCCTTTGCATAACATGCTCCAAAGTTAATGTAGTTCCATTAACCAAAAGGGGTGGTGTGCCAAATATATATATTAAAGCATTATAAGAATCAAAAGTATGGCTACCCAAAAAGTTCCCTCTGGTAATGGTATCAAGGATATATCTATACCAAGGATTAGCACCTACGTAAAAATTGCAAAGAAGAACTGAGGTAGATTGCTTCCTGGTAGATCTATTTTGAGCATTGCAAATTCTATACCAAGCATCTTTCAAATTTTCTCCCTCCCTATGTTTAAAATTTAAAACTTCATTCTCGAGAGATAACGGAGAAGATAAGGAACTAGTCATGACGACAAGAGATCAAGCTAGCACACGAGCAAACAGAAAAGCAACGGGAAAAAGGCAAGGGTGAAGTGGGGGAGAGGAAAACGAGAGGAAAATAATGTAATGCGAGAGATAGGGATTGTGATGGGTACTTTGTATAGTTGACTTTTGTGCGAACTCCCTGGCAACGGTGCCAGAAATTCTTCTTGCTACCTCTTGAGCACTGCGTTGGATTTCCCCGAAGAGAAGAGGATGATGCAGTAAAGTAGCGTATGTATTTCCCTCAGTTTTTGAGAACCAAGGTATCAATCCAGTAGGAGATCACACACAAGTCCCTCGTACCTACACAAAACGATAGCAACTCGCAACCAACGCTTAGGGGTTGTCAATCCCTTCACGGTCACTTACGAGAGTGAGATCTTATAGAGATAATATTTTTGGTATTTTTGATAGATAGATGCAAAGTAAAAAGTAAAAGGCAAAGTAAAATAAAGCAAGTAAATAAAGTAATGGAGATTGATATGATGAGAATAGACCCGGGGGCCATAGGTTTCACTAGTGGCTTCTCTCAAGAGCATAAGTATTCTACGGTGTGTGAACAAATTACTATTGAGCAATTGATAGAAAAGCGAATAATTATGAGATTATCTAGGTATGATCATGTATATAGGCATCACGTTCAAAACAAGTAGATCGAAACGATTCTGCATCTACTACTATTACTCCACTCATCGACCGCTATCCAGCATGCATCTAGAGTATTAAGTAAAAACAGAGTAACGTTGTAAGCAAGATGACATGATGTAGAGGGATAAATTCATGCAATATGGTTAAAAAAACCATCTTGTTATCCTCGATGGCAACAATACAATACGTGCCTTGCAACTCTTTCTGCCACTGAGTAAGGACACCGCAAGATTGAACCCAAAGCTAAACACTTCTCCCATTGCAAGAACTACCAATCTAGTTGGCCAAACCATAAAGATAATTCGAAGAGACTTGCAAAGATAACTCAATCATACATAAAAGAATTCAGAGAAGAATCAAATATTGTTCATAGATAAGCTGGATCATAAACCCACAATTCATCGGTCTCAACAAATACACCGCAAAAAGAAGATTACATCGAATAGATCTGCACAAGAGAGGGGGAGAACATTGTATTGAAATCCAAAAAGAGAGAAGAAGCCATCTAGCTAATAACTATGGACCCGAAGGTCTGAAGTAAACTACTCACACTTCATCGGAGAGGCTATGGTGTTGATGTAGAAGCCCTCCATGGTGGATGCCCTCTCCGGCAGAGCTCCGGAACAGGCCCCAAGATGGGATCTCGCGGATACAGAAGGTTGCGGCGGTGGAATTAGGTTTTTGGCTCTGTATATGATCTGACGGGGTTACGTAGGTATATATAAGAGGAAGGAGTACGTCGGTGGAGCAACAGAGGGGCCACGAGGCAGGGGGGGCACCCTCCACCCTCGTGACCGCCTCTGGCACTTCTTGGAGTAGTGTACAAGTCTCCTGGATCACGTTCGGTGAGAAAATCACGTTACCGAAGATATTATTCCGTTTGGACTCCGTTTGATATTCTGTTTCTTCGAAACACTGAAATAGGCAAAAAACGGCAATTCTGGGATGGGCCTCCGGTTAATAGGTTTGTCCCAAAAATAATATAAAAGTGGAAAATAAAGCCCAATATAGTCCAAAACAGTAGACAAAGTAGCATGGAGTAATAAAAAATTATAGATACGTTGGAGACGTATCGAGCATCCCCAAGCTTAATTCCTGCTCGTCCTCGAGTAGGTAAATAACAAAAAAGAATTTTTGATGCGGAGTGATACTTTGGCATAATTTCAATGTAAATCTTCTTAATTGTGACATGAATATTCAGATCCTAAAGATTCAAGAAAAAAGTTCATATTAACATAAAAGTAATAATACTTCAAGCATACTAATCAAAGCAATCATGTCTTCTCAAAATAGCATGGTTAAAGAAAGTTAACCCTACAAAATCATATAATCTGGCTATGCTCTATCTTCATCACACAAAGTATTTAATCATGCACAACCCCGATGACGAGCCAAGAAATTGTTTCATACTTTAGAAATCTCAAACTTTTTCAACTTTCACGCAATACATGAGCGTGAGCCATGGACATAGCACTATAGGTGGAATAGAACGGTGGTTGTGGAGAAGACAAAAAAGGAGAAGATAGTCTCACATCAACTAGGCGTATCAACGGGCTATGGAGATGCCCATCAATAGATATCAATGTGAGTGAGTAGGGATTGCCATGCAACGGATGCACTAGAGCTATAAGTATATGAAAGCTCAACAAAAGAAACTAAGTGGGTGTGCATCCAACTTGCTTGCTCACGAAGACCTAGGGCACTTTTGAGGAAGCCCATCATTGGAATATACAAGCCAAGTTCTATAATGAAAAATTCCCAGTAGTATGTGAAAGTGACAACATATGAGACTCTCTATCATGAAGATCATGGAGCTTATTTTGAAGCACAAGTGTGGAAAAAGGATAGTAGCATTGTCCCTTCTCTCTTTTTCTCTCATTTTTTTTATTTTTTTATTTGGCCTTTCTCCTTTTTTTATGGCCACTCTTTTTTTTATTTGGCCTTTCTCCTCTTTTTTTTGGCCACTCTTTTTTTCGTCCGGAGTCTCATCCCGACTTATGGGGGAATCATAGTCTCCATCATCCTTTCCTCACTGGGACAATGCTCTAATAATGATGATCATCACACTTTTTTTATTTTTTCTTACAACTCAACAATTACAACTCGATACTAGAACAAAGTATGACTCTATATGAATGCCTCCGGCGGTGTACCGGGATATGCAATGAATCAAGAGTGACATGTATGAAAGATTTATGAACGGTGGCTTTTCCAAAAATACAATGTCAACTAGATGTTCATGCAAAAAAGCAATATGAAAAAAGTAATGTGTGTCGTATGAGCAGAATGGTGGAGAGTTGCATGGCAATATATCTCGGAATGGCTATGGAAATGGCATAATAGGTAGGTATGGTGGCTGTTTTGAGGAAGGTATATGGTGGGTGTATGATACCGGCAAAAAGTGCGCGGTATTAGAGAGGCTAGCAACGGCGGAAGGGTGAGAGTGCATATAATCCATGGACTCAACATTAATGAAACGAACTCATGCACTTATTGCAAAAATTTAGAAGTCATCAAAAACCAAAGTATTAAACGCATACTCCTAGGGGGATAGATTGGTAGGAAAAGACCATCGCTCGTCCCCGACTGCCACTCATAAGGAAGACAATCAATAAATAAAATTGTGCTCTGACTTCATCACAAGCGGTTCACCATACGTGCATGCTACGGGAATCACAAACTTCAACACAAGCATTCTTGAAATTCATAATTACCCTTACTAGCATTTCTTTAATATTATAACCTCCATATCTCAAAACAATTACGAACCATCAAACTTATCTTGGTATTCAATTCACTCAAAAGAAAGTTTCACAAATCTTGAATACCAAGTATATTAATTTTAAGCAAATTACCATGCTATTAAAGACTCTCAAAATAATCTAAGTGAAGCATGAGAGATCAATAGTTTCTTTAAAACAAATCCACCACCGTGCTCTAAAAGATCTAAGTGAAGTACTAGAGCAAAAATTATTACGCTCAAAAGATATAAGTGAAGCACTATGACCAAAAATTATCAAGCTCAAAAGATATAAGTGAAGCACTATGAGCAAAACTATCAAGCTCAAAAGATATAAGTGAAGCACAATGAGCAAAACTATCAAGCTCAAAAGATATAAGTGAAGCACATAGAGTATTCTAGCAAATTCCATATCATGTATGGCTCTCTCAAAAGGTGTGTACAGCAAGGATGATTGTGGCAAACTAACAAACAAAGACACAAATAATACAAGGCGCTCCAAGCAAAACACATATCATGTAGTGAATAAAAATATAGCTCCAAGTAAATTACCGATGGAAGTAGACGAAAGAGGGGATGCCTTCCGGGGCATCCCCAAGCTTTGACTTTTTGGTGTCCTTGGATTATCTTGGGGGTGCCATGGGCATCCCCAAGCTTAGGCTCTTGTCACTCTTTGTTCCATAATCCATCAAAAGAATTCACCCAAAACTTGAAAACTTCACAACACAAAACTCAATAGAAATCTCGTGTGCTCCGTTAGTGAAAGAAAACAAAAGACTACTTCAAGGTACTGTAATGAACTCATTCTTTATTTATATAGGTGTTAAACCTACTGTATTCCAACTTCCTTATGGTCTATAAACTAATTTATTAGCCATAGATGCATTGAAATAAGCAAACAACACACGAAAAACAGAGTCTGTCAAAAACAGAACAGTCTGGAGCAATCTGTAACTAACGCAAACTTCTGGAACTCTAACAATTCTACCAAAAGAACGACGTACTAGAAAAAAAATATTGAACAGCAGCAAAAAGAATCAATGCAAAAGCTCATTCCTGTGATTTATTGAATTTTTTCTCGTGAGCACAAAGTTTTTGTTTTTCAGCAGAATCAAATCAACTATCATCATAGCTTATCCTATAGGTTCTACTTGGCACAAACACTAATTAAAACACAAAACCACATCTAAACAGAAAGTAGAAACAAAATTTAACACTAAACAGGAACAAAAACAAAGAACACAAAATAAAATTGGGTTGCCTCCCAACAAGCGCTATCGTTTAACGGCCCTAGCTAGGCATAAAAGCGAAGATAGATCTAAGTTTTGCCATCTTGGGTGGGCAATTCTTCAATGAGGCATCTACCTCCTTTAGAATTTTCTTTCTTCCTAGTAATTGTCAACTTTTCAGGCAAATGATCGAAAAATTCATCTATAGCAAATGGTTCCTTAATGATGGTAAAAAGATAGGGATGAACACTTACAGATTTAAGATCCGCGGTTTCCGTACTAGAAGATTCACCCTTATTCTTAGGCACATACATAAGCTTAGTGTTTTTAGTGGAGGAACTTGGATTATTTTGAACGGAAGAAAAAGTGATTCCCAAGTTGGTGATGACACCATCAAGTTTATCGGTTCTTGTAGAGTCTAGATTTATGTTTTCATTAACGATGGGTTCTTTTTCTTTAATATTTTTCAAAGTCATTCCTACCTTAGATCCATATTGGGTAATTTGATTGTGGATCTTTTTATCAAGATTTTCAATTGATTCAACGGTAGCAACTTTATTTTCAATAGCTTCAAGCCTTTGCATAACATGCTCCAAAGTTAATGTAGTTCCATTAACCAAAAGGGGTGGTGTGCCAAATATATCTATTAAAGCATTATAAGAATAAAAAGTATGGCTACCCAAAAAGTTCCCTCCGGTAATGGTATCAAGGATATATCTATACCAAGGATTAGCACCTACGTAAAAATTGCGAAGAAGAACTGAGGTAGATTGCTTCCTGGTAGATCTATTTTGAGCATTGCAAATTCTATACCAAGCATCTTTCAAATTTTCTCCCTCCCTTTGTTTAAAATTTAAAACTTCATTCTCGGGAGATAACGGAGAAGATAAGGAACTAGTCATGACGAAAAGAGAGCAAGCTAGCACACGAGCAAACAGAAAAGCAACGGGAAAAAGGCAAAAGAGAAAGAGAGGAGGAGATTGGGAAAGAGAGGGCGAATAAAAAGGCAAGGGTGAAGTGGGGGAGAGGAAAACGAGAGGAAAATAATGTAATGCGAGAGATAGGGATTGTGATGGGTACTTTGTATAGTTGACTTTTGTGCGAACTCCCCGGCAACGGCGCCAGAAATTCTTCTTGCTACCTCTTGAGCACTGCGTTGGATTTCCCCGAAGAGAAGAGGATGATGCAGTAAAGTAGCGTATGTATTTCCCTCAGTTTTTGAGAACCAAGGTATCAATCCAGTAGGAGATCACACACAAGTCCCTCGTACCTACACAAAACGATAGCAACTCGCAACCAACGCTTAGGGGTTGTCAATCCCTTCACGGTCACTTACGAGAGTGAGATCTTATAGAGATAATATTTTTGGTATTTTTGATAGATAGATGCAAAGTAAAAAGTAAAAGGCAAAGTAAAATAAAGCAAGTAAATAAAGTAATGGAGATTGATATGATGAGAATAGACCCGGGGGCCATAGGTTTCACTAGTGGCTTCTCTCAAGAGCATAAGTATTCTACGGTGTGTGAACAAATTACTATTTAGCAATTGATAGAAAAGCGAATAATTATGAGATTATCTAGGTATGATCATGTATATAGGCATCACGTCCAAAACAAGTAGATCGAAACGATTCTGCATCTACTACTATTACTCCACTCATCGACCGCTATCCAGCATGCATCTAGAGTATTAAGTAAAAACAGAGTAACGTTGTAAGCAAGATGACATGATGTAGAGGGATAAATTCATGCAATATGATAAAAAAAACCATCTTGTTATCCTCGATGGCAACAATACAATACGTGCCTTGCAACTCTTTCTGCCACTGAGTAAGGACACCGCAAGATTGAACCCAAAGCTAAACACTTCTCCCATTGCAAGAACTACCAATCTAGTTGGCCAAACCATAAAGATAATTCGAAGAGACTTGCAAAGATAACTCAATCATACATAAAAGAATTCAGAGAAGAATCAAATATTGTTCATAGATAAGCTGGATCATAAACCCACAATTCATCGGTCTCAACAAATACACCGCAAAAGGAAGATTACATCAAATAGATCTCCACAAGAGAGGGGGAGAACATTGTATTGAGATCCAAAAAGAGAGAAGAAGGCATCTAGCTAATAACTATGGACCCGAAGGTCTGAAGTAAACTACTCACACTTCATCGGAGAGGCTACGGTGTTGATGTAGAAGACCTCCGTGGTGCATGCCCTCTCCGGCAGAGCTCCGGAACAGGCCCCAAGATGGGATCTCGCGGATACAGAAGGTTGCGGCGGTGGAATTAGGTTTTTGGCTCTGTATATGATCTAACGGGGGTACGTAGGTATATATAGGAGGAAGGAGTACGTCGGTGGAGCAACAGAGGGGCCACGAGGCAGGGGGCATGCCCAGGGGGTTCCCCCTGTTAATGGGGTTCCCCCTGTTAAATTTGGATGTAACTTTTCGAGTAGATGATTTTTCATATAAAAAACCTTTTCATCCGAGTTAGTATGCAAAAGTTATGCCCATTTTACTAAATTCTAGAGAGATTTTGCAAATAAAGTCGAAATTCACATTTGCAAATTTTCCCAACAACTAGACCACATACTCCCTCCATTCCACAATGTAGTGCCTATAGATTTTTATGAAAGTCAAACTTTGCCAACTTTGACCAAGTATATAGAGAAAACTGTCTACATCTACAATATCAAACATGTACATTCTGAAAATATAACTCATGGTGTATCCAATGATGTGCATTTGGTATTCTAGATGTACCTACTTTTCTCTATAGATATGGTCAAAGTTTGTAATGTTTGACTTTTGCAAAAATCTATAGGCACTACATTATGGAACAGAGGGAGTATCACATGGGAACTTATTTTTTTTATTTTTTGACATTTTCATCATTTTCTTTTATTTTTTTAAACTGAAAAGGCGATCCAAAGGGGGGTGGAGTTTGAAAATGGGACCTTTAGTACCAGTTCGTGCCATGAACCGGTACTAATGCCTCAAACCCCATTAGTACTGGTTGGTGGCTCGAACCGGGACTAAAGGTCTAACCTTTAGTATCGGTTGGTGCCACGAACCAGTAGTGATGGGCATTGCACCCTTTAGTCCCGGTTCGTGGCACCAACCGGGACTAAAAGGTCCAGACGAACCGGGATAAATGGCCCACGCGGCCCCTGGGAGCACGAACCGGGACTAATGCCCCCATTAGTCCCGGTTCTAGACTGAACCGGGACTAATGGTCTAACTCGGCCTGGACCAAAGCCCTCTTTTCTACTAGTGTAGGGGCATAGTCACTGCGTGAACTGGCGCACGCGGTTGCACCCTGGTCGGTCGACCATGTCCAGTAGATAGATCATTCATCAGTGAAGGCCAAGGAGGAAAGAACCAAGGGCAGGGGAAAAGAAGAGATTTGCATATGTCTCCAAAGCAGATCAACAACAAGGTGTTTGATGTGAACTGAGAGAGATTGAACAGGGGAATGACTCTGGTCTTTGGCATGATGTGATCACTCACTAAGGTAATCAAGATGGCAAAGTTTCAGATCAAGGAGAGGGGTTTAGCTAGTACTTGCAGTACGAAGCGCCAATCTGGTCAGAACTGCAAGATATAAAGTGGTACTCACATAGTTTCTTAGATTGAGCTGAAATTTGGAAGAGATATGTTATATGTGAATATGAAGCTACTGTAAAAGTTCCATACCATTTTGGAAATACGAAAATTGTACTTGCTTCACAAAGCTTCAAACTGGACAGAATTTAAGAAAACATCTTGAGAGAAAATGGTTTGATAGAATGAGCCCAAATTTTGTGGAGAGGGTTTATAAGGGTAGGAGCATGTCCTGGTAAATTTTCAGCAATAATGAAGCAGTATAAAATATAGTTGCTTCACAAACTGAAATTCTGACCAGATACCAAGAATTGATGATGAGCTCATATGGATCTATGGCATGAGCTCATATTTTGAGGAGAGCTATGATTTGATCAAAAAGAGGTCATTTCAAAATTTCAACTCATTTGGATCTGACTAGCTTGTACCTCCTTGACCAAGTTCCTTTCTGGACAGAAACTTTGGAAATTCGCTGAGAAATTTTTACTAGGCAAATTAAGTTGAATTTTAGGCATGGGGCAAAGATATTTATAGGAAAAGATGTCCAAAAGTTCGGGGTCAAATAAGCAAAGATAAATAGCACTTCCTTCACAAAGTGCCATTTAGTATATAATAGGAAAAGGATTACTTGGGAATTATTCTTGAACATGGCAATGAAGGATTGTGACATATTTGAGGCAGATATGACAGAAACAATTTATAAGAATTATTTGGGAATTTTGGGAATGACAGAAATATAGGTTGCTTCACAACCTAGGGCAAAAATGGTTATTCCTTTAATAGAAAAAGAATATTCCAATAGAAATAATATTGGGATTTGGGCTACGATGAAAATGACAGGGTCTTAGGATGGTTTTGAGGATGACAAGCCACTTTGGAACCTAGGAAGATATAGTCTTCCCAAGTTTCCACACCACATAGCGACAGAAAAAGAAATCAACGCAATAAGAAAAAGCCAAAATTCAGGTTGTCACATACTTTGCGACAAGTCGAGCTTTATAGACGGTGACATTACCATCAACGTATGTCTTCTTCTCAAATATCCATTTGTTCTAAATGGCTTACCGATCATTGGGCAAGTCCAACAAAGTCCATACTTTGTTCTCGTACATGGATCCTATCTCGGATTTCATGGCTTGAATCCATATGTCGGAATCAGGCTCATCATAGCTTCGTCATAGTTCGTAGGCTCGCCGTTGTCTAACAACATGATTTCTAGGACTGGATTACCGTACCACTCTGGTGCGGAACACACCCTGATCGACCTACGAAGTTCAGTAGTAATTTGATCCGAAGTTCCATGATCATCATCATTAGCATCCTCTTCGGTTGGTGTAGGTGTCACGGGAACTGCTTTCTATGATGTGCTACCTTCAAATTCAAGAAAAGGTAGAATTACCTCATCAAACTCTACTTTCCTCCCACTCACTTCTTTCGAAAGGAACTCCTTCTCTAGGATGGACCCCTTCTTGGCAACAAAGATATTGCCCTTGTCTTTGTGGTATAAGGTATACCCAATGGTCTCATTAGGGTATCCTATGAAGACGCACTTCTCCGCTTTGGATTCGAGCTTATCAGGATGAAGCCTCTTGACATACACGTCGCATTCCCAAACTTGCTTAGTTTTCTGGCCAAACCACAACTCATACGGTGTCATCTCAACGGAACCCTTGGTGGACTTCTGGACTCCTCTGGATGTTTCTGAAACCTTCTGGAAGCTTCCCGGTACAATACTGAAAAAACTGAAACTTTTTCTGAAACAATTTTCCATATATAAAATCTTTAACTCGGGACCATTCCGGAGCTCCGTGTGATGTCCTGGATCCCATCCAGGACTCCGAACAACATACGGTCACCAACATACATATCTCAATATTACTCTAGCGTCACCGAATGTTGTGCGTGCGGACCTTACGAGTTCGAGAATCATGTAGACATGACCGAGACACCTCTCCTGTCAATAACCAATAGCAGAAACTGGATGCCCATATTCGTTCCTACATATTCCACAAAGATCTTTTATCGGTTGAACCACAATGTCAAGGACTCGGTTAATCCCGTGTGCAATTCTCTTTGTCGGTGATATGTTACTTGCCCGAGATTCGATCGACGGTATCTCCAAACCTAGTTCAATCTCGCCACCGACAAGTCTCTTTACTCGTTCCGTAATACAAGATCTCATGACTAACTTATTAGCCACATTGCTTGCAAGATCTTTACGATTTTGTATTGCCGAGAGGGCCCGGAGATATCTCTCTGTCACACGGAGTGACAAATCCCAATCTCGATTCATGCCAACCCAACAGGCACGTTCGAAGATACCTGTAGAGTATCTTTATGATCACTCAGTTATGAAGTGAAGTTGATAGCACACAAGGTATCCCTCCAGTATCCGTGAGTTGCATGATCTCAAGGCCTTAGGAATAGATACTTGACATGAATAAAGATATAACAATAAACTCAAGTGATACGATCGAATGCTAAGCTTCCAGTTGGGTCTTGTCCATCACATCATTCTGCTAATGATGTGAGCCCGTTATTAATGATAACTCATGTCTATGGTTAGGAAACCTTAACCATTTTTAATCAATGAGCTTGTCTAGTACAAGCTCACTGGGGACATAGTATTTGTTTATTTATTCACACATGTATTTAAGTTTCCGGTCAATACAATTCTAGCATGAATAATAATCCTTCATCATGAAAAAGGAAATATGATAATAACCAATTTATTATTGCCTCTTGGGCATATTTCCAACAAGGATATCGCTTATCATTAGCGTCCCGGTCAGCAGGGCATTAAAGAATAATCAGAAATCGGTCGATTAATTGATTTTGTCGATCGACTATTAATCGGCCTTTTTTTGCAAATCCCACGTTCTATACACTAAAATAAGCTATATTCTTTTTTTTGCGGAGTAAAATATGCTATATTCAACACACACAAAACTTGGACAGAAGTGTTGCCTTGATTCATAGCCTTTGAATCCTCGTATAATGACAAACAGAATAGGACAATAGTACATATTGCATAATATGATCCACAAAACACAAACAAACATATTTTTGCAAATATAGGGCTAGCAATAGGCCCGATAAATCGCTTGTAAGAGCGATAAATCGGTCCGGACTATAAACAGTGAAGATAAGGCAAAATCTTATCGGTCAACCCATGAGTAGCGGTAAATCAGACGATAAATCGCTGAATCAGACGAAATTTTGGACAAATAAACCTTTTTTACTTAACCATCGGTGCTTATTTATGCAGGGCGGACACTTAGTTATGCACCTCTACTATAACAATAAGCACCAATGGTTAAGCAAAAACGGATTACTTTTTCAAGAACCTACCTAAGCATAGTCTAGAAAGATCTATAATTAGTCTTTATAACAAAAAGGATAACTTGTTTCGGCAGTTACCATGCAAAATAATTCAAAATTTCCGAGTGAGCTCTTATACTAGATTAAAATACATGGCGAAAAGTTGTATTGGTTGATAGTCTCCCTATCTCAAGAACCTCCGTTCATAGTTACAAATGACACATCCTTTTCTCCCATTGCATCAATTAAATGCTTTATTCGTTTATTATGTGAATGTATTTGAATCCAGTTTTGATAATGATAAAACAGCGTTTTACAGCCAACCCTTTGTGCCAAATCATTGGAGATAGCTTCGATGTAAACTAGTGTGTGATGCCAGACATTGTCGTCGGCATGTCGTCGTCGTGGTCGCCGTCATCCATACAACAAGAAAAAAAATTACATAGTGGGCTGACTGGTGCATGTGACCGTGTAATACGACACACAATTGATAGGATCAATATATGCTCGTGAC
This sequence comes from Triticum dicoccoides, assembly GCF_002162155.2. NCBI lineage: Eukaryota > Viridiplantae > Streptophyta > Magnoliopsida > Poales > Poaceae > Triticum > Triticum dicoccoides. The sequence goes on along the minus strand of NC_041383.1, from coordinate 819,364,156 downwards.
AATGTACAAATGAATCGCCAATAATGCATGTTTCCTGTCATGATCTTATATTGTGTTGTGATAAAATGAATCTGTATGTGCTTGGTATGCTAAAACGTGTGCACGATTTTATATTATGTGTTAATTAGTGTTGTTTCATGCCCACAAACAAACTTAGTGCTGTTTCGTCTGATCTCATACTCCAGCCGTTTAAACATACATTGCATTTTTTTCCTACTTCAGACTTTGTAGAGTTTGACCATGTTTATAGAAAATATTAGCAACAACCACAAACCAAATAAATATTATTAGTTCTGTCCTGAGATATATTTTCATGTTGTATTTATTCGGAAATATAGAAGTTGATTTGTTTTGCAATAAGAATTGCCTGCGATTTTCTCCACAGTAAAGGCGGATTTGATGACTAGTTAATGAAAGATGTGTGGTGATAAGTTCGCGTTTTTCCATACAATAATGCAACAACAGAATTCAGGTTAGATATCCCTCTTTGGATGCACTAAAAATAACATCATCACCTATTTTAATCCCCGGATATGTTCTTCACTCCCCATTCCTCACGCTCCAAAGACTAAAGTACTTCGTAATATAGATTATTTTTATATAAATTGGAAGTGGTGTAGTGTCCCTCATCACCAATGGCTGAAAGGTTATACACTTCGCAATGACCAAGTATGGAGTATTTAGGTGCATTTCACGAGAGCAGTGTCTATCAAACTAAAATATGTGACATATATATGTCGCTCTAAGTGGTCCAGTTTCTTGATTGACACCAAGTATCCAATTGTCTTTTATTTTAACCACATGGCGGTTATATCTCCGAGGGATACAAGTTGAGATGTGCTTTATGAAGTTGCTGACAATAGGACAAGAACACAAGGACACCGGCTGATTAAAGATTGGTTGTAGTTGGTTATAGCATAATCCAAAAAAGGGCCACGGTATCATGTATGAATTCCTTCTACTTTATGCAGAGCAATTAGGACACACGTACAGCTAAGACAAGCTTGTGTAGTAGTTGCCTAAATTAATAGCAAAGCATGCACAACAACTGGTCATGCATCGGCATACATCTTTTAGAAAGATAGAAAAACTGCATCCATAACATGGCCAGAAATGACCAAAAACACATTTAGAAAGAGGTACCAAGACATGGTATAATAGAAAATGATAAGCCAGCGTTTTACGGTCCACCCTTAGTACCAAATCATTGAAGATAGCTTCGAACTAAGCAAGTGCGTGACACCAGACGTTGTTGTCGGCATCGCCGTTTGGTCATCCATAGCAGCAAAAAGTTATAGATAGTGCGCTGACAGATGCAAGTGGACGTGTAATCCGACAGGTAATTCACATGATCGACATATGCTCGTCACAACATACAAATGAATCACCAATAATGCATGTTAGCTTGCATGTTTTAGGTTGTCTCTGAGTCCACCCCTGGTACCAAATCATTGAAGACTGCTTCGAACGAAGCAAGTGCAATGTTAGACATTGTTGTCGGCATCGCCGTCATGTTCGTCCATAGCAGCAAAAAGATATACATTGTCTCTCCAAGATGTCATGTCTTCTTTGTATGCAATGTAAGTTACATATCCCTCTTTGTACGCACTAAGAGATAACATCATCACCTATTTTAGTTCCCCCGTCTGTTCTTGACTGCCTATTCCCCACGCTCCAAAGACCAATGTACTTTCTAGTAGAGATTATATTTTTTTACATTAGAGTGGTGGAGTGTCCCTCGTCTCCAATGGCTGAAAGGTTATAGACTTCACAACCCAAAGTATGGAGTACTTAGGCGCATTTTGTTAGAATTGTGTTGAATATTATTGTACAAGGTAGGTAACAGTTGGACTTGTAGTTGTATTATGTTTAGATAGGATATGGAGTCGATTCAAGTAGGACACTTGTATCTAAGCCTCTCATATATAGCTAGGTAGACAGACGATGTAACCTATGCCAACACAATATCACAGGAACGCATGGGAAGCCGGTGGCTTGTACCGCGTCCAGGGCGGTTGGATGCGGTATTATAGTGGTGTCATGGGGAGGAGCGTCCATAGTCATGCCCTGGAGATGTAGCCATATCGATGAACCTCGTTAATAAATCTGGATGCCGTGCTCGTGTGATTGCTTGGTCCTCGGAAGATCAACGGAGCGCCTTGAATTTAGTCTAACAAGTGGTATCATGAGCTAGGTTATTCGAAGATCGTGGATGTTTTGATCTAGAGGAGGATGAGACAACAACGAAGTTCTGCGCGAATAGATCATGGTGGAAGATCGAGGAAGCAGAGGTGTCGGGTTGTTTCAGTCTACCGAAAAGCAATCGGGCCAGCGCGGCGTGTTTCTTGGAGAGATCAGATGTTCCGATGAGAGCGCGTGCGAGCGGCGGCACGTAACTCGGACGGAGCTCGGAAGGTGGGCCAGCAGCAAGCGGTGCCGCAAGCGGGATCGCTACGAAGCAGCAGAAACAACAAGCGGTGCCTTTCCCATATTATTAAAGATCATACCCTTGACTTTATTTGTCTGCAAGAGACCCATAAGAAGAAGTTTCAGGATGGTTACTTTAGGAAAATTGATCCCTGCACTGCTTTTGATTGGGAGTGGATTCCATCTACGGGGAAATCGGGGGGGATACTTTGTGGAGTTAGAAGGGAAAGATTTGAAGTGGTTGCTTGGAGGAAAGGCAAGTTTATCCTCCAAGTTAATGTGTATAATACCAAAATTAAGAAAATGTGGACTTTATGCAATGTTTATGGAGCAGCCCATGATAAGGACAAGCAAGAATTCCTTGTTGAATTAGCTGACTTCTGCGCTCATGTACAAAGCCCTCTATTAATTGGAGGTGACTTTAATATTCTCAGACATGAAGGAGAAAAAAATAAAAATTGGCATCGATCTCCTTACACAGATATGTTCAATTCTGTGATTAATGCAATGTGTTTGAGTGAAATCCATATGAATGGAGGTATGTATACTTGGACTAACAACCAAGGCCATCCGACCCTGGAAAAGCTAGATAGAATCCTTATGAGCAGTGATTGGGAGGACCTTTTCCCTCAAGTCAATGTTAGGAAAATTGTTAGAGACATCTCTGACCATAATGCTCTTTTGCTGTCCTCTGATAACTCTATTGTTAGAGTCCCACAGCAAAGAGAGTTGAGGTTCGAAATTAGTTGGCTCAAATCTGAAGAATTCTTACCTTTGGTGGAAAAGATTTGGAGCCAACATGTTAAGGCTACAGACCCCATTGATGTGTTAAACATCAAACTGAAACGTTTTAAAAAGTTTTTTAAAGGTTGGGTTCTAATAAATTCGGGCATGAGAAGATCCGGAAAAAAAATCATTAGAGAAGAGTTGGCTAATATTGAAGAAGAAGAAGAGGAAGGTAAGATGAATCCTGAAATGTTCTGTAGAAAGACAGAACTGTTAGTGGAACTAAATAAAATATTGGTAAATGAAGAATTATTCTTACTACAACAGTCTAAGGAAAGATGGTTGCTTAAAGGGGATAGTAATTCTGCGTACTATCAGAAAATTGCTAACGGCAATAAGAGAACAAATATCATTCACTCCCTAAATGTAGGGGATACTGTCATAGAGGGGACTAAGGATCTTTTGAAACATGCTACTGATTTCTATAAAGATCTTTTCGGACCGGCCCCTGGGAACTTGCTCCAGGTGGATCCTAATATATGGGGTGTGGAGGGGAAGTTAAAAGCTGAGGACAATGATATTTTATGTAGACCGTTCTCGGAAGAGGAAGTCAAAATTGCTCTGTTTGGAATGAATAGTAATAGGGCCCCTGGTCCTGACAACATTCCAGCGGAGTTTTACCATCACTGTTGGGAGATTGTGAAGGGGGATATTATGAGACTTTTTGAGGCCTTCTATGAGGGCACTCTCTATGTTCAAAGGTTAAACTATGGGATCATTACTTTGATCCCTAAGATCAATGGTGCAAACAAAATCCAACAGTTTCGTCCTATTTGCTTGCTTAGGTGCCCATATAAGTTGGTCACAAAGGTGTTAGACAACAGAGCAGCCCCTTATGCTGACATCCTGTTTAGCAAACACCAAAATGCCTTTATTAAACACAGAAGTATTATGGATGGGGTTCTTACGTTGCATGAAATTTTGCACCATACGCATGTTAAGAAGAGAGTTGGTATTATTATCAAGCTTGATTTTGAAAAAGCTTACGATAAGGTAAATTGGGACTTCTTGCTTAAGTGTTTGGAGATCAGAGGCTTTGGCAAGACTTGGTGCATCTGGATGGAGAAAATCCTCCACAATGGCACGGTTAGTGTGAAGCTAAATAATACCTCTGGGACTTATTTCCAGAGCCACAAAGGGGTGCGGCAAGGGGACCCGGTGTCTCCTTTCTCGTTCAATATTGCGGCCGAATGCTTGTGTAAGATGGTATTACAAGCACAGGCAAACGGGTTGATTGATGGGTTGGCCTCAGATTTGGTAGATAAGGGAGTGGCCATTCTGCAATATGCAGATGACACAATCCTGTGCATTGAACATAACCCTGAAAAAGCGCTCAACCTGAAATTGTTGTTGTATATGTTCGAACTCATGTCGGGACTGAAAATTAACTTTCAGAAAAGTGAAATCCTTAACGTGGGAGGAGATGATAATATTTTGAAAGATTATGCTGATATTTTTGGGTGCCAGATTGGGCATTTCCCAATGAAATATCTTGGTGTTCCTGTTAGTTATTCGAATTTGTAGGGTGTGGATTGGGAATACCTTGAGGCCAAATTTGTCAAGAGATGTGAATCTGGACTAGGAAGTAATGCCTCCTCGGGGGGTAGGCTGACTTTATTGAATGCTAATATTTCCAGCATTGCATATTATTACATGTCCATGTTTCTTTTGTCTAAAACAGTCATAGAAAGGTTGGATAAACACAGACGAAAGTTCTTCTGGCAAGTGACTAAGAATAGGAAAAGATATTACCTGGTTAGATGGTCTAGGATCTGTCGATCCAAGGAAAAGGGAGGTTTAGGTGTGAAAGATCTCCACAGGCAAAATATTTGCCTGTTGGTGATATGGTGGTGGAAGCTTGAGATGAAGCAGGAGCTTTGTCAAGACATTGTCAGAGCCAAATACTTTGGTAGAGACACGGTAACCACAATTAAGGGGAGAATCATTGATTCTCCGTGTTGGAAGGCCATTATGAAAGTGAAAGACATGTATATGGTTGGGAGGAAAGTGGTCGTGCATGCTGGTAACATAGCTAGGCTATGGATGGACCCAGTTGGCGACCAAGTTCCGTTTGTCGAGCAATTTCCTCAGCTTTTTGCCATCTGCAATAAACCTGAATGTGTCGTGAAGGATTGTCTGGAGGCTGATCATGTTACCTTCTTTCGAAGGAGATTGACCTCGGAACTTAACGAACAATGGAAGAAGATGGTTTCCTCGATTAAGGGAACATGTATTTCTACAGATAGGATAGTATCAAGTGGGGGCTGGGTCCCAAGCCCTACTACACCACGAAAGCCCTTCATACTTACCTTGAAAAAAGAATTGCTGGGAGTGATTATCGATGGATATGGAAAGCTCGTATCCTTTTGAAAATTCAAATCTTCATGTGGCAGCTATCGCAAGATGCGGTACTGACCAGAGATGTGATGAAACGTCGTGGGTGGAGGGGGGAGCCCAAATGTTCCTTTTGTGGGGAGAGAGAAACCTCCTGGCATCTCTTTTTCTCTTGCCCTGTTGCTAGGGTTACCTAGAGAGTAGTTCGGTGTATGTTTGGTATAGAGTTATGCCCTGACAACTTGTGGCTGTTGGAAATATGCCCTAGAGGCAATAATAAAAGGATTATTGTTATATTTCCTTGTTCATGATAATTGTCTTTTATTCATGCTATAATTTTATTATCCGGAAATCGTAATACACGTGTGAATACATAGACCACAATACGTCCCTAGTAAGCCTCTAGTTGACTAGCTCGTTGGTCAACAGATAGTCATGGTTTCCTGACTATGGACATTAGATGTCATTGACAACGGGATCACGTCACTAGGAGAACGACGTGATGGACAAGACCAAATCCTAAGCATAGCACAAGATCGTGTAGTTCGTTTTGCTAGAGCTTTTCCAATATCAAGTATCTCTTCCTTAGACCATGAGATCGTATAACTCCCGGATACCGTAGGAGTGCTTTGGGTGTACCAAACGTCACAACGTAACTGGGTGACTATAAAGGTGCACTACAGGTATCTCCGAAAGTGTCTGTTGGGTTGATACGGATCGAGACTGGGATTTGTCACTCTGTGTTACGGAGAGGTATCATTGGGCCCACTCGGTAGTGCATCATCATGATGAGCTCAAAGTGACCAAGTGTCTGGTCATGGGATCATGCATTACGGTACGAGTAAAGTGACTTGCCGGTAACGAGACTAAACGAGGTATTGGGATACCGACGATCGGGTCTCGGGCAAGTAACATACCGTCTGACAAAGGGAATAGTATATGGGGTTGCTTGAACCCTCGACATCGTGGTTCATCCGATGAGATCATCGAGGAGTATGTGGGAGCCAACATGGGTATCCAGATCCCGCTGTTGGTTATTGACCGGAGAGCCGTCTCGGTCATGTCTACATGTCTCCCGAACCCGTAGGGTCTACACACTTAAGGTTCAGTGACGCTAGGGTTGTATGAATATGAGTATGCAGCAAACCGAATGTTGTTCGGAGTCCCGGATGAGATCCCGGACGTCACGAGGAGTTCCGTAATGGTCCGGAGGTAAAGAAAACTATATAGGAAGTGCTGTTTCGGCCATCGAGAAAGTTTCGGGGTCACCCGATATTGTATCGGGACCACCGGAAGGGTCCCGGGGGTCCACCGGGTGGGGCCACCTATCCCGGAGGGCCCCGTGGGCTGAACTGGGAGGGGAACCAGCCCCTAGTGGGCTGGTGCGCCCCCCCTTGGGCCCCCCCTGCGCCTAGGGTTGGAAACCCTAGGTGGGGGGCGCACCACTTGCCTTGGGGGGCACTCCACCCCCCCTGGCCGCCGCCCCCTTGGGAGATTGCATCTCCCAGGGCCGGTGCCCCCCCCTGGGGGCCTATATAAAGGAGGGCAAGGGGGAGGGCAGCCGCACCCTGTGTCTTGGCGCCTCCCTCCCCCTGCTACACCTCGTCCTCCTCCCGCAGCAGCTTGGCGAAGCCCTGCCGGAGTTCTGCTGCATCCACCACCACGCCGTCGTGTTGCTGGATCGTCATCAACATCTCCTTCCCCTTGCTGGATCAAGACGGAGGAGACGTCACGCTGATCGTACGTGTGTTGAACGCGGAGGTGCCGTCCGTTCGGCGCTAGGATCTCCGGTGATAGGATCACGACGAGAACGACTACTTCAACCCCGTTCTTTTGAACGCTTCCGCTCGCGATCTACAAAGTGGTATGTAGATGCATCTCGCCTTTCACTCGTTTCTTAGATGAACTCATAGATGGATCTTGGTGAAACCGTAGGAAATTTTTTTTATTTTCTGCAACGTTCCCCAACAGTGGTATTAGAGCTAGGTCTATGCGTAGTTCTCTATTGCACGAGTAGAACACAATTTTGTTGTGGGCGTAGATCTTGTCAACTTGCTTGCCGCTACTAGTCTTTTCTTGCTTCAGCGGTATTGTGGGATGAAGCGGCCCGGACCGACCTTACACGTACGCTTACGTGAGACAGGTTCCACCGACTGACATGCACTAGTTGCATAAGGTGGCTAGCGGGTGTCTGTCTCTCCTACTTTAGTTGGAGCGGATTAGATGAAAAGGGTCCTTATGAAGGGTAAATAGAAGTTGACAAAATCACGTTGTGGTTATTCGTAGGTAAGAAAACATTCTTGCTAGAACCCAATTGCAGCCACGTAAAAGATGCAACAACAATTAGAGGACGTCTAACTTGTTTTTGCAGCAATTGTCATGTGATGTGATATGGCCAGAAGTTGTGATGAATGATGAATGATATATTGTGATGTATGAGATCATGTTCTTGTAATAGGAATCACGACTTGCATGTCGATGAGTATGACAACCAGCAGGAGCCATAGGAGTTGTCTTTATTTTTGTATGACCTGCATGTCATTGAAGAACGCCATGTAAATTACTTTACTTTATTGCTAAACGCGTTAGCCATAGAAGTAGAAGTAGTCGTTGGCATGACAACTTCATGAAGACACAATGATGGAGATCATGATGATGGAGATCATGGTGTCATGCCGGTGACGAAGATGATCATGGAGCCCCGAAGATGGAGATCGAAGGAGCTATATGATATTGGCCATATCATGTCACTACTATATAATTGCATGTGATGTTTATTATGTTTTATGCATCTTGTTTACTTAGAACGGCGGTAGTAAATAAGATGATCCCTTATAATAATTTCAAGAAAGTGTTCCCCCTAACTGTGCACCGTTGCTAAAGTTCGTCGTTTCGAAGCACCACGTGATGATCGGGTATGATAGATCCTTACGTTCACATACAACGGGTGTAAGACAGATTTACACATGCAGAACACTTAGGGTTAACTTGATGAGCCTAGCATGTACAGACATGGCCTCGGAACACAGAGACCGAAAGGTCAAACATGAGTCGTATGGAAGATACGATCAACATGGAGATGTTCACCGATGATGACTAGTCCGTCTCACGTGATGATCGGACACGGCATAGTCGACTCGGATCGTGTAACACTTAGATGACTAGAGGGATGTCTAATCTGAGTGGGAGTTCATTAAATAATTTGATTAGATGAACTTAATTATCATGAACTTAGTCTAAAATTTTTGCAAAATATGTCTTGTAGATCAAATGGCCAACGCTCATGTCAACATGAACTTCAACGCGTTCCTAGAGAAAACCAAGCTGAAAGATGATGGCAGCAACTATTCGGACTGGGTCCGGAACCTGAGGATCATCCTCATAGCAGCCAAGAAAGATTATGTCCTAGATGCACCGCTAGGTGAAGCACCCATCCCAGAGAACCAAGACGTTATGAACACTTGGCAATCATGTGTTGATGATTACTCCCTCGTTCAGTGCGGCATGCTTTACAGCTTAGAATCGGGGCTCCAAAAGCGTTTTCAGAAGCACGGAGCATATGAGATGTTCGAGGAGCTGAAAATGGTTTTCCAAGCTCATGCCCGGGTCGAGAGATATGAAGTCTCCGACAAGTTCTATAGTTGTAAGATGGAGGAAAACAGTTCTGTCAGTGAGCACATACTCAAAATGTCTAGGTTGCACAACCGCCTGTCCCAGCTGGAGATCAACCTCCCGGAAGAGGCGGTCATTGACAGAATCCTTCAGTCGCTCCCACTGAGCTACAAGAGCTTTGTGTTGAACTACAATATGCAGGGGATGGTGAAGACCATTCCTGGAGTATTCTGAATGCTGAAGTCAGCAGAGGTTGAAATCAAGAAAGAACATCAAGTGTTGATGGTCAATAAGACCACTAAGTTCAAGAAGGGCAAGGGTAAGAAGAAATTCAAGAAGGACGGCAAAGATGTTGCCGCGCCCGGTAAGCCAGTTGCCGGGAAGAAGTTAAAGAATGGACCCAAGCCTGAGACCGAGTGCTTTTATTGCAAGGGGAAGGGTCACTGGAAGCGGAACTGCCCCAAATACTTAGCGGACAAGAAGGCCGGCAACACTAAAGGTATATTTGATATACATGTAATTGATGTGTACCTTACCAGTACTCGTAGTAACTCCTGGGTATTTGATACCGGTGCCATTGCTCACATTTGTAACTCACAGTAGGAACTGCGGAATAAGCGGAGACTGGCGAAGGACGAGGTGACGATGCGCGTCGGGAATGGTTCCAAGGTCGATGTGATCGCCGTCGGCACGCTACCTCTACATTTACCTACGGGATTAGTTTTAAACCTCAATAATTGTTATTTAGTGCCAAGTTTGAGCATGAACATTGTATCTGGATCTTGTTTGATACGAGATGGCTACTCATTTAAATCCGAGAATAATGGTTGTTCTATTTATATGAGAGATATGTTTTATGGTCATGCCCCGATGGTCAATGGTTTATTCTTAATGAATCTCGAACGTAATTTTACACATATGCATAGTGTGAATACCAAAAGAATTAAAGTTGATAACGATAGTCCCACATACTTATGGCACTGCCGCCTTGGTCACATTGGTGTCAAGCGCATAAAGAAGCTCCATGCTGATGGACTTTTAGAGTCTCTAGATTATGAATCATTTGACACATGCGAACCATGCCTCATGGGCAAAATGACCAAGACCCCATTCTCCAGAACAATGGAGCGAGCAACCAACTTATTGGAAATCATACATACTGATGTGTGTGGTCCAATGAGCGTTGAGGCTCGTGGAGGATATCGTTATGTTCTCACTCTCACTGATGACTTGAGTAGATATGGGTATGTCTACTTGATGAAACACAAGTCTGAGACCTTTGAAAAGTTCAAGGAATTTCAGAATGAAGTAGAGAATCAACGTGACCGAAAGATAAAGTTCTTACGATCGGATCGTGGAGGAGAATATTTAAGTCACGAATTTGGTACACACTTAAGAAAATGTGGAATCGTTTCACAACTCACGCCGCCTGGAACACCTCAGTGTAACGGTGTGTCCGAACGTCGTAATCGCACTCTATTGGATATGGTGCGATCTATGATGTCTCTTACCGATTTACCGCTATCATTGTGGGGATACGCTCTAGAGACAGCTACATTCACTTTAAATAGGGCACCGTCTAAATCCGTTGAGACGACACCGTATGAATTATGGTTTGGGAAGAAACCTAAGCTGTCGTTTCTAAAATTTTGGGGATGCGATGCTTATGTCAAGAAACTTCAACCTGAAAAGCTTGAACCCAAGTCGGAAAAATGCGTCTTCATAGGATACCCTACGGAAACCATTGGGTATACCTTCTACTTAAGATCCGAAGGCAAGATCTTTGTTGCCAAGAACGGATCCTTTCTGGAAAACGAGTTTCTCTCGAAAGGAGTAAGTGGGAGGAAAGTAGAACTCGATGAAGTACTACCTCTTGAACCGGAAAGTAGTGCAGCTCAGGAAAACGTTCCTGTGGTGCCTACACCGAATGGAGAGGAAATTAATGATGATGATCAAGGTACTTCTGATCAAGTTGCTACTGAACTTCGTAGGTCCACAAGGACACGTTCCACACCAGAGTGGTATGGCAACCCTGTCCAAGAAATCATGTTGTTAGACAACGGTGAACCTTCGAACTATGAAGAAGCGATGGCGGGCCCAGATTCCAACAAATGTCTAGAAGCCATGAAATCCAAGATAGAATCCATGTATGAAAACAAAGTATGGACTATGACTGACTTGCCCGATGATCGGCAAGCGATAGAAAACAAATGGATTTTTAAGAAGAAGATGGACGCGGATGGTAATGTCACCATCTATAAAGCTCGACTTGTCGCTAAGGGTTATTGACAAGTTCAAGGGATTGACTACGATGAGACTTTCTCTCCTGAACTTGTCAATAAGTATGCAGGCTCCAGCGATCCATTTATGGGCTGGTGCAAGCATCTCGGAGTTGGAACATTCGCTTTGATGAGATGATCAAAGCGTTTGGGTTTATGCAGACTTATGGAGAAGCCTGCGTTTACAAGAAAGTGGGTGGGAGCTCTGTAGCATTTCTCATATTATATGTAGATGATATACTTTTGATGGGAAATGATATAGAATTCTTGGACAGTATTAAGGCCTACTTGAATAAGTGTTTTTCAATGAAGGACCTTGGAGAAGCTGCTTACATATTAGGCATCAAGATCTATAGGGATAGATCGAGACGCCTCATAGGTCTTTCACAAAGCACATACCTTGATAAGATTTTGAAGAAGTTCAAAATGGATTGGTCTAAGAAAGGGTTCTTGCCTGTTCTGCAAGGTGTGAGATTGAGCTCGGCTCAATGCCCGACCATGGCAAAAGATAAAGAAGAGATGAGCGTCATCCCCTATGCCTCAGCCATAGGATCTATTATGTATGCCATGCTGTGTACCAGACCTGATGTAAACCTTGCCGTAAGTTTGGTAGGAAGGTACCAAAGTAATCCTGGCAAGGAACACTGGACAGCGGTCAAGAATATCCTGAAGTACCTGAAAAGGACAAAGGACATGTTTCTCGTTTATGGAGGTGACGAAGAGCTCGTCATAAAGGGTTACATCGATGCTAGCTTCGACACAGATCTGGATGACTCTAAGTCACAAATCGGATACGTGTATATGTTGAATGGTGGAGCAGTAAGCTGGTGCAGCTGCAAGCAGAGCGTCATGGCTGGATCTACATGTGAAGCGGAGTACATGGCAGCCTCGGAGGCAGCACATGAAGCAATTTGGGTGAAGGAGTTCATCACCGACCTAGGAGTCATACCCAATGCGTCCGGGCTGATCAAACTCTTCTGTGACAACACTGGAGCTATTGCCCTTGCCAAGGAGCCCAGGTTTCACAAGAAGACCAGGCACATCAAGCGTCGTTTCAACTCCATCCGTGAAAATGTTCAAGATGGAGACATAGATATTTGCAAAGTACATACGGATCTGAATGTCGCAGATCCGTTGACTAAACCTCTCTCGCGAGCAAAATATGATCAACACCAGAACTCTATGGGTGTTCGATTCATCACAATGTAACTAGATTATTGACTCTAGTGCAAGTGGGAGACTGTTGGAATTATGCCCTAGACATTATATTTCCTTGTTCATGATAATTATCTTTTATTCATGCTATAATTGTATTATCCGGAAATCATAATACACGTGTGAATACATAGACCACAATACGTCCCTAGTAAGCCTCTAGTTGACTAGCTCGTTGGTCAACAGATAGTCATGGTTTCCTGACTATGGACATTAGATGTCATTGACAACGGGATCACGTCATTAGGAGAATGACGTGATGGACAAGACCCAATCCTAAGCATAGCACAAGATCGTGTAGTTCGTTTTGCTAGAGCTTTTCCAATGTCAAGTATCTCTTCCTTAGACCATGAGATCGTGTAACTCCCGGATACCGGAGGAGTGCTTTGGGTGTACCAAACGTCAGAACGTAACTGGGTGACTATAAAGGTGCACTACAGGTATCTCTGAAAGTGTCTGTTGGGTTGACACGGATCGAGACTGGGATTTGTCACTCCGTGTTACGGAGAGGTATCACTGGGCCCACTCGGTAGTGCATCATCATGATGAGCTCAAAGTGACCAAGTGTCTGGTCACAGGATCATGCATTACGGTACGAGTAAAGTGACTTGCCGGTAACGAGACTGAACGAGGTATTGGGACACCGACGATCAGGTCTCGGGCAAGTAACATACCGTCTGACAAAGGGAATAGTATATGGGGTTGCTTGAACCCTCGACATCGTGGTTCATCCGATGAGATCATCGAGGAGTATGTGGGAGCCAACATGGGTATCCAGATCCCGATGTTGGTTATTGACCGGAGAGCCGTCTCGGTCATGTCTACATGTCTCCCGAACCCGTAGGGTCTACACACTTAAGGTTCGGTGACCCTAGGGTTGTATGAATATGAGTATGCAGCAAAACGAATGTTGTTCGGAGTCCCGGATGAGATCCCGGACGTCACGAGGAGTTCCTAAATGGTCCGGAGGTAAAGAAAACTATATAGGAAGTGCTGTTTCGGCCATCGGGAAAGTTTTGGGGTCACCCGGTATTGTACCGGGACCACCGGAAGGGTCCCGGGGGTCCACCGGGTGGGGCCACCTATCCCGGAGGGCCCCTTGGGCCCCCCTACGCCTAGGGTTGGAAACCCTAGGTGGGGGGCGCACCACTTGCCTTGGGGGTGTCGTGGTTCTAAGCCTGACAGTAGAGTGGGGGTAGGTATGGAGAGGCAAGGTCCTAGCTATGGAGAGGTTGTAAACACAGGGGATGTACGAGTTCAGGCCCTTCTCGGAAGAAGTAAAAGCCCTACGTCTCGGAGCCCAGAGGCGGTCGAGTGGATTATATGTATATGAGTTACAGGATGCCGAACCCTTCTACCTGTGGAGGGGGGTGGCTTATATAGAGTGCGCCAGGACCCCAGCCAGCCCACGTAGGAGAGGGGTTAAGGGGAGTTAAGTCTGGGGCGTTACTGGTAACGCCCCACATAAAGTGTCTTTACTATCATAAAGTCTACTTAATTACAGGCCGCTGCAGTGCAGAGTGCCTCTTGACCTTCTGGTGGTCGAGTGAGTCTTCGTGGTCGAGTCCTTCAAGTCAGTCGAGTGAGTCCCTCGTTGGTCGACTGGAAGGTGACCTCTTCTAAGGGTGTCTTTGGGCAGGGTACTTAGATCAGGTCAGTGACCCTACCCTAGGTACATGACCCCATCATTAGCCCCCGAATGGATTGAGGCTTCGAGTGAGGAAGGAGTTGATGTTGTTTCCGATTAACTTTTGCACACTGGTCGTGCGTTGTTCTGGACCAAAGAATCTCTTCGTTGGTAGTGAGCAACTTGTCTTCAGTCGACTCGATCCATTCTCTTCTTTCGTCGAGTGATCTTTCGGGCTTTGACGATTTCCGAGCGACGGATCGCAGGAAATCCCGCGTCTGACAGACCGATCTGCCGTTCGCGGATTCCGCGGGATGCGAAATTTGGGGAAGCGCGCGAAGTGGAGCGGACCGCGGCGTTCGGATGGGACGGTACATAGACGCCTCGATCCCCGCGCCGCTTTCTTCTCCACGTATCCCGCCTGCATAACTGTTCCTGGATATGATTAGATCGACCGGGCCCACCTGTCATCCACTCGGAAGGGACCTTATAAATACGCCCGGCGAGGGTTTTTTGTACAGTGCCTCAGCATTCTCTTTCTCTGCTCCCTTCGTCTCCGTCCAGCGCGCTCGCTCTCGCCTCCGCACAACTTCTCCTCGCGCGTCTCACCGGCAACCATGGCCAAGGAGAAGACGGCGGCGCTGGAACGCGCGAAGAAGGCGTCGGCGACGGAGAAGGCGAAGGGGAGATCCACCAGCCGCGGTGGGTCTTCGCCTAGATCCCGCCTGCCGAAGGGCTGGGTCCAAGGAGATTGGATCCAGTCGACCATCACGGAGAAAGATCTCCTCGACATGGCCAATGAGGGTCTGATCCCTCATGGAGCTGCGAGGCTTCCGGGGAAGGAGTGGCAGCCCCAGCCAGAAGAGGGTGAGTGCGTGCTCTTGGCCACCCATGTTGATCATGGATTTTCTTTGCCGCCGAGTATTTTCTTCCGTGGTTTCTTGAACTTCTTTGGAGCGTAGCTCCACCACTTTACCCCAAATTCTATCGCCTATCTTGCCGCGTTCGTGTCCATGTGTGAGGGTTTTCTGGGCTGTCGACCGCACTGGGGCTTGTTCAAGCATATATTCACGTGTCGCTCTCAGACCGTGAAGAAGGCGAGCCCAGGCGACGAAAGAACCCGAGTCGTCCAAATGTGTGGGGGCTTGGGGATCCAGGTGAGGAATAAGAGCACCTTCCCAGCCATGAATTTTCCCGAGTCAGTCAGAGGCTGGCAGTCGACCTGGTTCTACTGCCAGGATCAGTCGACGCCGGGGCAGTCGAGTGGACTCCCTCAGTTTACCATGGACCGAGTGAACAAGCCCTCCTCTCTGAAGTTGATTCCGGAGGAGAAAGCAGACGTGAAGATGTTGATGGAGCGCGTGGTACAGTTGGTTCGGGAGGGAGTGACGGGCATGGATCTCCTAGAGGTTTTCCTTAGGCGTCGTATCCAGCCCCTTCAGTTCCGGAGCCACTGCATGTGGTTGTACTGTGGGACTGAAGACGAGACTCGAGTCCATCCAGAAGCAGTCGACGATGTCACTCTAGAAAGATGGATGGCCGCCGTTACCGGAAACAAGGATAACCCACGCGGAGCCAGAAGGATTCCTCCACTCGACCACAACAGTGATCCAAACAAGGCATGCCTGCCCTGCTCTACACTGTGTTCTGGTCATATTCATTTCTGTTTATTGTGCCAATCGGTCGATTGATCCTCGTCTTGATGTCTATCAGGCCCTCACCGAGCTGTACTCGATGCCCAATGGAGCACAGGCTCCGACTGAGGAGGGTGAGGCGAGTGGGGGCGAGATCCAGGAGGAGGAGGAATGGGACTCGGACGTTGCTGAGGATGATGATGACGATGACGACGATGACGGTGATGAAGATGACGCTGAAGACGAGGAAGAAGAGGAGGAGGAGGTCGTACCACCGCGCTCAGAAAGGCGGTCGAAGCTTGTCCACGACCCTTCGACTGAACGTGGCAAGGGGGTTGCGACCGTGGCACAGTCGACCAAGCGCCCTCGGACCACCTCTCCGGCGCCGACTGAAAAGGCGCCGAAGCAGCCCCGGGCGGCTCCGTCGAAGCCGACCAAGCTCCTGCCGAAGATGAAGGTGTCCATCCCCACCATATCAGGGTAATCAAGCTGCTTAAGTCTTCTTATTTTGTGTGAACTTTGTCTCTGGTTGACGCTGAAGTTAGTCGACTGATTCTTTGGAGTTGCAGTGCTGCTACTTCTGAGACCTCAGCCCGGGCTGATGACCATGAGATGGAGGACGCAGCAACTTCAAAACCAGGTACTATATTCTTAACGCCGTTTTTAGTCGACTGACTCATGATCTCTAATCCTGATTCTTCTCTGTAGCTCCACCCAATGTTGTTATCACTCTCCCTGATGATGATGAGGATGAGGAACCGCTGAAGCACAGAAAGAGTAGGAAAGCGTCTGCCAGCAGGGTGCCCCAGGATGTGACGGTGCCTGAGACTCTGATTGCGGAGGAAGAGAATACCACTCGACACACTGTGTCCTTCGCAGATCCACTGACGAGTGCTCAGCAGCCCTCCCTCTTCACGACGCACCACGTCCCAGAGGACCAAGCTGGCGCCGCGAAGGAGGCGATACGCCAGGCAGGGATCATGATGGAGCAGTTAAGGACCATCTGGGACGCGAGCTAGGCATCTTACGACGCCAGTTCCGCCCTTCAAAGCAATGTTCAGGTCAGTCGACCACCGCCTGTTCTGTTAGGATATGCTATCAAAAACTTTTCTTCCCAGAATTTATAGTAGTCACCCACTGGGTGTGTCGACTTAGACTCCGTGTTAGCGGGGGCATGCTGAGTGCACCCGCTGGGTGTAGTCCCCAAGGCTAAGGTCGACTACTGGCAGTCGGCCTTAGGCTTTATAATTTCAGTCTTTGCGTCATTCGACTATGTCGACTGGATTTCGCAAACTGGTCGACTGGTCGACTCTGTCTTCAATAGGATTAGTGGGGGCACGCTGAGTGCACCCACTGGGTGTAGTCCCCAAGGCTAAGGTCGACTGCTGGCAGTCGGCTTTAGGTTTTATAATTTAAGTCTTTGCGTCATTCGACTATGTCGAATGGATTTCGCAAACCGGTGGGGGCACGCTGAATGCACCCACTGGGTGTAGTCCCCAAGACTGTGGTTGACTGCTTGCAGTCGATTACAGTCTTAAAGAACACATCTCTCTCTTTTTTTTGAGGTCGACTGGTCGACTCTATCTTCGATAGGATTAGTGGGGGCACGCTGAGTGCACCCACTGGGTGTAGTCCCCGAGACTACGGTCGAATGCTTGTATTCGGCTGTAGTCTTAGAAATGTGTGATTTTTCCTTTTTCACTCGGAAGTGAATTATATTTGACATTTAGTCGATTGGTTCTTCCCAGAACTCCAGTGATCTTGTGGCTCGCTACTCTGAGCTGGAAAACAAGCACGTTCAGCTCGAGCTGAATTTGAAGCTGGTTCAGGAGAAACTGACGAAGGCAAAGGAGGAGACCGAAGGTATGTTTGGTGAGACCTTGACGACTGATCTTCCCCTTCGTTTGTTTCAAAATCTGATCTTGCTGTAACTTGCAGGTAAGGTAAGGGAGGCCCAACAGAAAAAAGACCTTGAACTAGCTGAGAAGATCAAGCTCGCTGATGAGAAGCTAGCTTCAGTCACCAAGCTTGAACAAGACAATACCAATCTGAAAGCTGCTCTTGGGATTGCCAACAAGGAGGTCAGTCGACTGAAAACTGATAAAGCTGCCCTGACCGACCAAGTCAGTAAGTTGACTGGGAAGACAAATGATCTGGAGACCTTCCTGAGTGGTCTTGCCAAGAAGCTGTTTCTTATGCTTGAAGGTAAACCTCTATGCTAGGCAATTATTTCCAATCGTGGTTTTTCCATTCGACCATCACCTTGACTCGGTGATCGTCCTTGCAGAATTTTGTCAAAACTTTGAAGAAGAAACTAGCCGGCTGGAACCAAACCTCGACCCCGTCAATTCTCCGGTGAACGACGAAGTTGCCATGAATGTTTTCCGACTGGAGTCCCGTGTTGCAGCTGCCGTGGACTATCTTGCAAGGCTGAAGGTCGCCACATCTCGCATCGACTCGACGCTCTGGCCCGGGGAGACACTTCAGAATGACCTTGAGTCGCTGATGGCTCGCTTGAACACGATCCCTGGTCGAGTGCAGGAGTGGAAGAAGTCCTCGGCTCGGTGCGGTGCAGATGTTGCTCTGTGTCTGGCCCGAGTCCACTGCAAAGATGCGCGAGAAGAGAAGTTGGCGGCCCTCCGGGTGGCCAACACCAAGAAACACGACTTCAGGTCCTTTATGGAAACTTTCCTTGCGGCTGCCACTCGGATCGCAGACGGAATTGATCTTGATGAGTTTGTTGCACCTTCCAGCCCTCCGCAGGAGGGGTAAAAAACTTCTTCTAAGCTCGACGCTTTAAATTTGCCTCGGTATGCCGAGTGGAATTGTAACCGATAAACATTAACGGGCTTAGTGCCTGAGCACTTTTGGTTCCTTTAGATATCGATTCGAACTTGAATTTGGTGCTTGAATATGATTGCTTTTGGCTCGAAATGTCTTTTGCAGGTTCGAAGCAGGGCGCCTTTATTGCAATCGACTTATTCCTTAGTCCACTTAGGCGAGCACTGGGCTACGGCTAAGCCTCCGAGTGGAAGTCTGGCTTACCACTCGGTAAGATTTTTATAACTTAGGCGAGTACTTGGACTGCAGCTAAGCCCCCGAGTGAGAGGTTTGCTCTTCACTCGGTAGGATTTTGATAACTTAGGCTAGCACTGGGCTGCAGCTAAGCCCCCGAGTGAGAGGTTTGCTCTTCACTCGGAAGGATTTTGATAACTTAGGCTAGCACTGGGCTGTAGCTAAGCCCCCGAGTGAGAGGTTTGCTCTTCACTCGGAAGGATTTTGATAACTTAGGCTAGCACTGGGCTGCAGCTAAGCCTCCGAGTGAGAGGTTTGCTCTTCACTCGGTAGGATTTTCGATAACTTAGGCGAGTACT
>NC_041383.1:819325001-819344168 GCF_002162155.2 Triticum dicoccoides | reverse complement strand
TACTTGGACTGCAGCTAAGCCTCCGAGTGGAAGTCTGGCTTACCACTCGGTAGGATTTTTATAACTTAGGCGAGTACTTGGACTGCAGCTAAGCCCCCGAGTGGAAGTCTGGCTTACCACTCGGTAGGATTTTTATAACTTAGGCGAAACGGATACGCAGCTAAGCCTCCGAGTGAGAGGTTTGCTCTTCACTCGGTAGGATTTTCATAACTTAGGCGAAACGGATTCGCAGCTAAGCCTCCGAGTGAGAAGTCTGGCTCACCACTCGGTAGGATTTTTTACAAACTTAGGCGGAACGGATTCGCGGCTAAGTCACCCACTGAGGGGGAATTTTTATTAGACAAAATAAAAAGTGACAAAAATTATGGAGGAACTATGACACTATTATTTTGAGGTCCATGAACTACAGAAGTACTTTATTGCAACTCATCCGAGTGATAAAACTTAAGTGTAAAATGGGCGGAGTAATTCCGCGTTCCAAGCTCGGGGCTCGTCGATATTATGCTCGACGTTGTAAAGATGGTACGCCCCGTTGTGGAGGACCTTGGTGACGATGAAGGGACCTTCCCAAGAAGGAGCAAGCTTGTGTGGTTTGTGCTGATCCACTCGGAGAACCAAATCTCCTTCCTGGAAGGCTCGACCTCTCACATTTCTGGCGTGGAAACGACGCAAATCTTGTTGGTAGATGGTCGACCGGATCAAAGCCATCTCCCTTTCTTCCTCTAAAAGGTCGACTGCGTCCTGCCGCGCTTGTTCAGCTTCTGCTTCATTGTAGACTTCAACTCGAGGAGCATTGTGCAGAAGATCACTCGGCAAGACCGCTTCAGCTCCGTAGACCAAGAAGAATGGAATTCTTCCGGTCGACCGATTAGGTGTGGTCCGCAGTCCCCAAAGCACTGAGGGAAGTTCGTCGACCCAAGCTCCAGCTGCATGCTTGAGATCACGCATCAGTCGGGGTTTCAATCCCTTGAGAATTAGGCCATTGGCTCGCTCTGCTTGTCCATTCGACTGCGGATGGGCGACTGAAGCGTAGTCGACCCGTGTGCCTTGAGAGTTACAGAAATCTCTGAATTCCTCCGAGTCAAAGTTCGACCCATTATCCGTAATGATGCTGTGCGGGACTCCATATCTAAATATTAGTTCCCTGATGAAGCTAACAGCAGTACCAGCGTCAAGGTTCTTGATTGGTTTAGCCTCAATCCACTTGATGAACTTGTCAACTGCCACCAGTACATGCGTGAAGCCACTTCGCCCTGTTCTCAAAGGACCGACCATGTCCAACCCCCATACTGCGAAAGGCCAGACGAGTGGAATGGTCTTCAGGGCTGATGCAGGCTTGTGCGACATATTCGAGTAAAACTGACATCCCTCGCACTTATCCACTATCTCCTTTGCCATCTCATTCGCCTTTGGCCAGTAAAACCCGGCTCGGTATGCTTTGGCCACGATGGTCCGAGAGGACGCGTGATGACCACAGGTCCCCGAGTGAATATCATTAAGGATGATTCGACCTTCTTCCGGCGTTATGCACTTCTGACCAACTCCAGTCGCGCTTTCTCTGTATAACTGTCCTTTGATTACGGTAAAGGCCTTAGATCGACGGACGATCTGTCGAGCCTCTTCCTCATCCTCCGGGAGCTCTTTTCTCAGGATATACGTGATATATGGAACTGTCCAATCGGGAATGACCACCAAAATCTCCATGACCAAGTCGACCACTGCCGGGACTTCAACCTCAGTCGGATCTGTGGCACTCTTGGGCTGTGGAGCTTCTTCGGTGAAAGGATCTTCTTTGACTGACGGAGTGTGTATATGCTCCAAGAACACACCACTCGGAATGGCTTCTCTCTTGGAACCTATCTTTGCTAGATCATCAGCTGCTTGATTTTTCAGTCGGGGTATATGATGGAGCTCCAACCCCTCGAACTTCTTTTCCAGTTTCCTCACTGCACTGCAGTATCCAGTCATGGCTGGGCTTCTCACGTCCCACTCCTTCATCACTTGATTGACCACTAAATCCGAGTCGCCATAGACCATCAGGCGACGGACGCCGAGTGAAATGGCCATGCGCAACCCATATAAGAGGGCCTCATATTCTGCCTCATTCTTGGAGGAATCAAAGTGAATCTGGAGCACATATCTGAGCTTATCTCCTCTGGGGGAAACCAGGACAACCCCAGCACCGGAACCATTCAACATCTTAGAGCCATCAAAGAACATGGTCCAATGCTCCGAGTGAACTTAAGTCGGTTGCTGCTGTTCAACCCACTCGGCGAGGAAATCTGCTATTGCCTGGGACTTAATGGCTTCCTTTGCCTCAAACTTGATATCAAGGGGAAGAAGTTCAATCGCCCATTTGGCCACTCGACCAGTTGCATCTCTGTTGTGCAAAATCTCTGATAGTGGAGCGTCGCTGACGACTGTGATGGAATGATCAGAGAAATAATGAGCAACCTTCTTTGTGGTCATGTATATTCCATACACAAGCTTCTGATAATGAGGATATCTCTGCTTGGATGGAGTCAAGACTTCAGACAAGTAATACACTGGGCGCTGAACTTTGAGAGCTTTTCCTTCTTCTTCCCGCTCGACCGTAAGCACAGTACTGACGACTTGTCCTGTGGCTGCGATATAGAGCAACAGAGGCTCTTTGCTGATTGGAGCAGCAAGCACCGGCTGGGTGGAGAGCAGAGCTTTTAGCTCGGCAAACGCTGCATCAGCTTCTGGAGTCCACTCGAACTTGTCTGCCTTCTTCATCAGTCGGTAAAGAGGCAATGCCTTTTCACCGAGTCGTGAGATGAATCGACTTAATGCGGCCAAGCATCCAGTAAGCTTCTGGACATCGTGCACTCGCACAGGGCATTTCATTCGGAGAATAGTACCGATCTTCTCTGGATTAGCGTCGATTCCTCGTTTGGAAACGAGAAAACCGAGTAACTTGCCACCAGGAACTCCAAATGTGCACTTTGATGGATTGAGCTTGATATCATACCTTCTGAGGTTGGCAAATGTTTCGGCGAGATCAGCGAGCAGGTCGGAACCTTTTCGTGACTTGACAACGATATCATCCATATATGCTTCCACATTCCGACTGATTTGAGTGAGTAGACACTTCTGAATCATTCGCATAAATGTGGCTCCGGCATTCTTGAGGCCGAATGGCATGGTGATATAGCAGAAGCACCCGAATGGAGTGATGAAAGCTGTTTTTATCTCGTCGGGTCCGTACAGACGGATCTGGTGGTACCCGGAGTAGGCGTCTAGAAAAGACAGTCTCTCGCATCCCGCGGTCGAGTCAACAATTTGATCTATGCGAGGGAGAGGAAAATGATCTTTCGGGCAGGCCCGGTTGATGTGCTTGAAATCAATGCACATTCGGAGTGATTTGTCCTTCTTAGGAACCATGACGACATTAGCGAGCCACTCGGAGTGGTATATCTCTCGGATAAATCCTGCCGCCAACAGTCGATCCACTTCCTCACCAATGGCTTTTCTCTTCTGGACGGCGGACCGCCGAAGATGCTCTTTGACTGGTTTTGCAGATGAGTCGACTCTTAGGCGATGCTCAGCCAGTCCCCTGGGAACACCTGGCATGTCAGCGGGCTTCCATGCAAAAATGTCCCAGTTCTCACGGAGGAACTGGATGAGCGCTTCTTCCTATTTCGGGTCGAGTGTTGTGGAGATGTGGGTCGGAGCTGCATCGGGGTCGGTCGGGTGAATGTGAACAGGCTTCGTCTCACCGGACGACTGAAATGCAGACTCTGTGGCGGGTTTCTTGGATCGCAGCAAATCACTCGGATCTGCATTTTGCTTGTATTCTTCGAATTCGACCGCTGTCACCTGGGAATCGGCAATCTTTGAACCCTTCTGAAAGCACTCTTCTGCCTTTTTCCGATCACCGGTGACAGTGATCACTCCTTTGGGGCCGGGCATCTTCAATTTGAGGTACACGTAACATGGTCGAGCCATGAACCGTGCGTAAGCTGGTCTCCCCAAAATGGCATGATATGCACTCTGAAAATCCACGACCTCAAACGTCAACTTTTCTTTGCGAAAATGTTTCGAATCACCAAACACCACGTCCAGAGCTATTTGGCCGAGTGACTCGGCTTTCTTCCCTGGTATAACTCCATGAAAGCTCATGTTACTGGTGCTCAGTCGGGACATCGGAATGCCCATTCCTTTCAGTGTGTCTGCATACAACAAATTCAGCCCGCTTCCACCGTCCATCAGCACTTTTGTCAGTCGAGTGCCTTCGACAACTGGATCAACCACCAAAGCTTGCCTCCCAGGGGTGGCAATATGAGTCGGGTGATCAGATTGGTCGAATGTGATGGGTATTTGGGACCATTTCAGATAATTTGCTTTTGCTGGGGCAACCATTTTCACTTCTCGGTTAATGACTTTCAATCGACTCTTGCTTTCCACATCTGCAAAGATCATCAGAGTGGAGTTGATATGCGGATATCCTTCCTCACTGTCCTCCTTGTCTTCGGCCTTGTCCGACTCCTTCTCCTTGTCCTTAGACTGTTTTCCCTGAAACTGCTGGATCAGGAGTCGACATTGGCGAGTGGTATGCTTCGGGTAGATGATATTCCCCTCTTCGTCTTTCTTCGTGTGGATGTGACACGGCATATCCATCACGTCGTTCCCTTCTTTATCCTTCACCTTCTTAGGGTTCCAGGATCCTTTTGGTTTCCCTTTAAACTTTCCTTGAGTCACGGCCAGAGCCTCTCCAGGAGCTGCCGGTTCAGCCTTCCGCTTCTGTTTCCAACTGGTGTTTCCCTTTTCCGACTGGCTCGGCTTGTGCTTGCCGCTTCGGAGTCGGTCTTCTTCTTCACCATTGGCGTACTTGGTAGCAATCTCCATCATCCGACTCAAGGTCATGTCACCGGTTCGACCAAATTTCAAACTTAATTCTCTGTTCTTGACGCCATCTTTGAAGGCGCAGACTGCTTGATGATCAGACACATTCTCCACAGTGTGGTGCAAAGTGATCCATCTCTGAATATACTCTCTGAGAGTCTCATTGGTCTTCTGCACGCAGACTTGCAACTCTGTCAGTCCAGCTGGTCGCTTGCAAGTTCCTTCAAACGTTCTGATGAACACTCGGGACAGATCTTCCCAAGTGTAAATGCTGCTAGGAGGTAATTGAGTCAACCATGCCCTGGCAGAACCTTCCAGCATGAGGGGCAAATGCTTCATGGCCACCTCGTCGTTCCCACCACCAATCTGAACTGCCACTCGGTAGTCCTCAAGCCAAGTTTCAGGCTTAGACTAACCAGTGAACTTGCTGACTCCTGTTGCCAACCTGAAATTGGGAGGGATAACTGCGGCTCTGATAGCTCTGCTGAAACATTCAGGACCAGAAACATGCACTCGACTGCTTGTGGGCGCATCTCTGTCGAGTCCGCCTCGATGGGCTCTGTTCCGGTCGACCAAACCTTGCACGATAATGGATCGCGCGTCGAAGCCTGGTTCTCTGGGGTCGACTGGAACTCTTCGCCCCGTACTGAACTGACGTCTGTCATCTTGCTGCCGAGGAGCGTAAGACCCACCCCTCGGAGGGGAATTGGGCACTCGACGCCTATCATCTCGGTCGAGTCGGTCACCATATTGGTCTCGCCGATTCTCGCGCTCTTCACGCCGCGGAGGCGATCTGGGACTGTGAGCCAACTGAACCGTATTCGCAGCGATGGATCGACTGTGAATTCTGTTGCGCGACTGCGACACGGCCGAATTCTGGTCTCCTGCTGCCCAAGCAGATCCCTGATCTGCATCAAGCCTCTGCCAGCTTCCGACTGAGAGGGCTGGATGGACTCTGCTATACGGGTCACAGCTGCTAAATTCTGGATTGGGGTTCGATATACCTGAGTCGGCGGGAAGAGTTGACGTCGACTGGCGTCGGGAACTCGTTGCCGCGCACGCTCGTCGAGTGCTCGCTGAAGATTCTCCAGTCGAGTTCGTTCGGCCAAATTGGCCAAACGTGCCTCCTCCAAGGCGCGAGCCTCGGGGGTTTCTCCTGCGATGGGAGTACGCAGGACATCCACGTTCCTGCGGCGAAGTTCTTCTCTTTGCAGAGAGTCGAGTGGCTCAGGCTGGTACTCTTTGTGATCTCGTGCGGGGTCGCCTCCGTCGCCTGTTCCACCATCACGGGCGAAGCCAGGGGGACTGTGGGGGCCCGTCGACCATCAGGATTTTCGCCGCTGGATCACTGCTATCGCACTCGGATGCGGTCTCTACGGAGCCAGTCGACAGGTCGAACAGGCCGTAGAGAGATTCATCGGGCTCGATTGCTGCAACTTGGGTGGTGGCCATTTGGCGAGCCACCGCGTGCCTCACCCACCGCTGAATCCTCGACCGGCCCGAGCGCTTGCGCTGGCGGGAGACCGGGAAGGTGGTCGATGGGGATGTCGACCGATACGGGGTCGACGGTTGCCGCAGCAGAACGCCGCGGACACATGCGCGAAAATGCGTCGCACCGCGGACGGGGAGCGCATCAACGTCGAGTGGAGCCTCCTGGAGCCAGGCGGAGTCGTCGGCGATGAAGATGAGAGCGCCGAGACGGATCTCTCGACCCTCGACCAAAACTCCAGCAGCCACCATGACGAAAGTACTCGGAAGAATCGCAACTTCCCCACAAAATCGCTAAAACACCTGCCCCACGGTGGGCGCCAACTGTCGTGGTTCTAAGCCTGACAGTAGAGTGGGGGGTAGGTATGGAGAGGCAAGGTCCTAGCTATGGAGAGGTTGTAAACACAAGGGATGTATGAGTTCAGGCCCTTCTCGGAAGAAGTAAAAGCCCTACGTCTCGGAGCCCAGAGGCGGTCGAGTGGATTATATGTATATGAGTTACAGGATGCCGAACCCTTCTACCTGTGGAGGGGGGTGGCTTATATAGAGTGCGCCAGGACCCCAGCCAGCCCACGTAGGAGAGGGGTTAAGGGGAGTTAAGTCTGGGGCGTTACTGGTAACGCCCCACATAAAGTGTCTTTACTATCATAAAGTCTACTTAATTACAGGCTGCTGCAGTGCAGAGTGCCTCTTGACCTTCTGGTGGTCGAGTGAGTCTTCGTGGTCGAGTCCTTCAAGTCAGTCGAGTGAGTCCCTCGTTGGTCGACTGGAAGGTGACCTCTTCTAAGGGTGTCTTTGGGCAGGGTACTTAGATCAGGTCAGTGACCCTACCCTAGGTACATGACCCCATCAGGGGGCACTCCACCCCCCTGGCCGCCGCCCCCTTGGGAGATTGCATCTCCCAGGGCCGGCGCCCCCCCCCCCATGGGGGCCTATATAAAGGAGGGCAAGGGGGAGGGCAGCCGCACCCTGTGTCTTGGCGCCTCCCTCCCCCTGCTACACCTCGTCCTCCTCCCGCGGCAGCTTGGCGAAGCCCTGCCGGAGTTCTGCTGCATCCACCACCACGCCGTCGTGCTGCTGGATCGTCATCAACCTCTCCTTCCCCTTGCTGGATCAAGACGGAGGAGACGTCACGCTGACCGTACGTGTGTTGAACGCGGAGGTGCCATCCGTTCGGCGCTAGGATCTCCGGTGATAGGATCACGACGAGAACGACTACTTCAACCGTTCTTTTGAACGCTTCCGCTCGCGATCTACAAAGTGGTATGTAGATGCATCTCCCCTTTCACTCGTTGCTTAGATGAACTCATAGATGGATCTTGGTGAAACCATAGGAAAAAAATTTATTTTCTGCAACGTTCCCCAACAGTGGCAAGCCTATGTTTGGTGTTATACTTTCTTTCCGGGTGGCGATATTTTCTATATGGTGGGCATTGCAGCTGTGTGTTGAGCTATTTGGACTTGCCGCAACCGAGCTACTTTTGAACATATCCCTCTTGAAACACCATTTGAATGCATTTTCTCTGTATGTGCACTTCTTTGTTACTGGGCAGGATTGATGAAACAGGAGGATGCTGAGACCCTGAGGGTTGGAGGAGCTCTGCTGAAGGACAACGCGTCTCGCATGATGAGGATCTGCGCAACGGCGCACCAGGATGGAGGAGTGCACTGAGGATTGGTTCTGAGGAGAAGGGAGAAGATTTACTGTGCCTTTTGCTTTACTGCTTCTGGTCGAGATGCCTTCTGCGTAAGGATGTTGTGGAGCATGTTGCTCAGCTGTGAGCGGTGGTCTTTTGATATAACTGTGAGTTAGATGTTGGGGTCATGGATTTATAGTGTCGTCGGGTTTTTGCCCCATGGTGAGTAATCTCGATGGCGAGTGCTCATGGTGGGTTTCCTGGCGATGCTTGAACCCGCTTTCCTCTTTCCCGTTCTATTTGCTGAACTTGGTTGTATTTCCGTTATGTTCAAGTAATGGAAAGGGGATTCGCCCGGTTCAAAAAAAGATCGAGTCGGAAGCAGCGGCGGCACGTGCATGTAACACGTGGAGCAACCCCCGTGTTGGGCTGGCTAGTTTTTTTTAGGATGGCTAGCTTTGTTGAGTTCTTTTTTTTTGCGGGTGAGCTTTGTTGAGTTGTACAAGTGCAGCGCACATGCGCGTGGTCATGTTCTGTGTGCTACAGGAGGCTGCAGAGGCGTTCGGTGAGCTGTGAAGGCTTGCATGTGAAGAGATTTGTTTGAAAAAAAAGGCAATCTGCATGGTTTGGTATTAACCGTGGCATTGGCAACAACACAATAGAGAACGGACTTTTTAGGTCATGGGAGCAAAGTTTTGTTGCTTCCATGGAGACTATCAGGAAAGTAAATTTCTTTTGGAAGTCTTGCTAATTCGCACGAGGTTTTACCATCATGATGGCAGATTGGCGACGTGCGTATGAGACTTGGAGGAGTCTGGAGCGCGTTGTGCCGGGATCGTGCATACACACTGGCATCAAGCAAGGCATGAAGATGTGCAGGGCGAACATGACGCAGGGTAGAGCATGGTTGCAGTTGGATAATTTTGGCTAGGGTCAGACTGGACAGTCTGATGGATCGACATGGATGTTGGCCAAAGCAGAAGATGGCGGTTACTTCGGCGACGACAACATAGGAGCGTGATGCTAATGGTGACCGACTTCTGAGGCGTGGAAACACGTGGTGCAGGCCTGAGGGCTTCTGTGGTTTCAACAGACCATGGCGCGGGGTTGATTCAAGATGGTGCACACATGAGAGAGCTTGAAGTCGACAGGGCGCAGGGTAGCACAGCGCAGCTACATGGAGTCATGTTGAAGGTGGAGTTGGAGTCTAGCGGAAAACTTCACTCCGTGCTGATGGAGGGGCTACGACATAAGTGCATGGAGAATCGCATCATATTTGTTCGGGATAGCGAGAGGCACGTGGGTCGGACTGGTTATCAGTGGTCCTAATGAAGACGTGATACTCGGCATCGGTCAGTGATGATCGGTGGTACTCTGTAGTAGGGGTTTGAGTGGTGTGGGTCCGCGGCCCTAGAGACTCGACCAGGATAGCAAAGGCTCAGCGCGGTGATAGCGGCGAGGCGTGCGGTAAGCACGGGACATAGCGACGGGCCAAGGCACTGGTGGTCAGACAATTTGTGCAGGGGGTGCTGAGGCAGTGTTGACGAGTACCAGATTCAACTTGGTAACTGGGTCTATCGGTGCTAGTTGATGGACATGAGTAGACCATGGAGAATCTAAGAAAGTGGCGAAAGTCTTAATGTCAAAAGCCGAGAGAGTACATGGCCGTATATTTTGTGGTGTTCAGTGCACATTGCAAAGTGCGGATGACAAGTACAAAACGAGGTCGAGTGCTATAGTTGTGGGACATGTCAGAGACTATCATGGAAAAGGGTGAGACAAATGTGAATTTGACTCAGGGTGACACAGGACGGTGGTGAAATTCCTTCAAGTTTCAGATAGACTGTCATTTAAGAGCGGTGATGTTGAGTTCAGGTAACTCTTGTATGTGACGTCCAATATGTGAGTTGTTCACTTTCAGGCAGATCCGTTATCGGTGTGTGATGGTGTTGAGCGGATATTCCGAAGTTGGAAGTACAAAGTAGGGTAATGAGAAACTTGATTTTGCTCGAGCGTCGACTGTGAAGAAGACGAGAAGGGACTACAGTTGCAGGTGGAGTCACATGGAGTCTGGGAGTAGCAGCGATGCTCATGGTGTATCTCAAGTCCAATGTATATGGAGATTCGATGCATGGAGTAATCCAAGGTGGTGCAGAATATTCGCCAAGATGGAGTTTGTTAGAGTTGTGTCGAATATTATTGTATAAGGTAGGTTATAGTTGGACTTGTAGTTGGATTGTGTTTAGATAGGATATGAAGTCGTGTCCAAGTAGGACACTTGTATCCTAGCCCTCTCATATATAGCTAGGGTAGACACATGATGTAACATATGCCAACATAATAGCACATGAACGCAGGGAAGCCGGCGGCTTGTGCCGCCAGCCAGGGTGACCGGGTACGGTATTATAGCGGTGTCATGGGGAGGGGCGCCCATAGTCAGGCCCCGGCGATGTAGACATATCGGTCAACCTCGTTCACAAATCTCGGTGTCGTGCTCGTGTGATTGCTTGGCCCTCGGATGATCGATAGAGCGCCACGGATTTATTCTAACACATTTCACGAGAGTAGTGTCTATTAAATGAAAATATGTGACATATATATGTCACTAGTGGTCCAATTTCTTGATTGACACCAAGCATCCAATTGTCTTATAATTTGACCACATGGCGGTTACATCTCCGAGGGATACAAGTTGAGATGTGTTTTATGAAGTTGCTCACAATAGGACAAAAACACCAGGACACTGACTGATTTAAGTTTGGTTGTGGTTGGTTACAGCATAATCCAAAAAACAGCCAGGGTATCATGACTTGGTACCATGTATGAAGTCCTTTTACTTTATGCAGAGCAGTTAGGACATACGTACAACTAAGACAAACTTGTGTGTTAGTTGCCTACATTAATAGCCAAGCATGCACAACAACTGGCCATGAATCGGCATACATCTTTTAGAAAGAAAGAAAAACTTCATCCATAACATGGCAAGAAATAACAAACACATATCTAGAAAAAGGTACCAAGATTTGGTATAATAGGAAATGATAAACCAGCGTTTTACAGCCCACCCTTGGTACCAGAACTAAGCAAGTGGGTGACACCAGACTTTGTTGTCGGCCTCGTGGTGATCCATAGTGTAGAAGTGTATGTTCTATCCAATACAAGCAACGAAAGCAGGGCCAGGCCGCAATTATTTATCGTATTTACTGGGTTTTGACTGAACCTTTTGGTTGTAAGTTTATGCACCAGTTCATCTATCTGACCGATCTAATGAAAGAGACTAAGCCTAAATATGGACTGAAAGTGGGCTGCAATTTAATTGCGTCAGCTGGGTCTTGAACTAAAAATTTCTTGGCTCTGATACCATGTAGAAGTGAATGCTCTATGCAATGCAAACAGAAGATCGATATGTGTGACAGGGCCCAACATTATACTCCAACTCATGGTAGCAAAAAGATATACATGCATGGTGCGCTGACAGATGCATGTGGTGGCCATGTAATACCACAGGTAATAGACAGGATCCACATATGCTCATCACAACATACAATGGAATCACCAATAATGCATGTTTCCTGGCATGTATTAGGTTGTCTCAAGTCGAGCCTATCGCCTGTCTGCAATCTTCTACTCGAGGTAATTAATGAGCAGCGTTGGGTACGTCTGAATCGATGAAGGTAAGGACGAGACTTGGCGGCAACCAACTGCCACGCAACTTGTACATTGTTATATTTGCTCGATTTGTCTTGCAGTGAAACTACGCGCCAAATGAACGAAACTAAACAAACAAACCAAATGAATGGGTCGCTACTCCGGCCGTCCCAACAGTATTCAATACTACGTGATTGCCTGTCCCGATGCTTACGATTAAGATATGTTGTTTGTTTCTTGTGAATAAACATTTCATCTCTGTACGTGTGTATGACCAAGTCTCGTCGCACTCCTCAGCGAAACAAACAAATCAACGCAGTGCTTCCTCTCGTCACTACACAGTCTCATCGAACTCATCTGCGTAACGAATAAACCAGCCATGGGGGCGCGATGGATCTCGGCAAGGGCCGGCGGGAGGGCTCCGTTTTTAGTCGTTTCTTTCAGTTTTGCTAGGGTTTGTGTCCTGCTCAGAAAGACGAGACGGCGGCGGCTCCCTGAAGATGAAATAAAGGTCTCCCCGTCTAGTCCTCGTTTTAGCGGCGCGTCTAGCACCGTTGGTGGGCGTGTGGAGGTGTGTCTCCGGCGGATCTATCTTTGGTGGATTTGCTCGGATCTCGTCGTTGTTCGTCTACGTTCGCGTGTCTTCGGATTGGATCTTTCTGATCTACGTTATTCTTCATCTGCGGCGGTTGTTGTTCTGGTGCGCTGGTCCTACGGGGCCTTAGCACGACGACTTCCCGACTGTCTACTACAACAAGTTGTGCCCGACTTCGACGATGGAGGGGCGATGACGGCGGCGCGCCTTCGGCTCGCTTCAGTGTTGGTAGTCGTCACTAGGTGGTCTATGGATCTGGATGTAATTTTTATTATTTCTGGTATTCATTGTACTACCATGATTGAAGATGAATAGATTGGAAATTTTGTCAAAAAAAAACCAGCCGCGTCCTCGCGAAAACAGACATGGGCCGCGCTCCCTGAGCTTCTCGGGCCGAAGGTATCTTGAAACAGGATTTCGCCCCCATTTTATATATAAATCACCATAACCACGTTACCCACCGTCGAACGATGCAAAGTAGTGGGGTAGCCCTCTTACAAACAGATTCCAGGATAACCGAATAACACAAAGTACACGACTGTGATGCCGAAAGAAAACATAGGGGGCTAGATTACAACACCACGAGATGCCCTAGATCACCTAAGCTCCACGACAACGCCATCAAGAGGGGAAACGGCAAGCGTCGCCATTGTCGAGTCCGAATCAGATCAGGGTTTTCATCAGGAACTTTGGCATGGAGACGAGAACTACAATGGCGTCCCCAATAGGATAGCGGTACGCGCGAGTGTTGCCGCCGTCGGCGCTGAAAAGAGTGGAGGTTTCACTCGAAACTCACTTGTGCTACCACGAGTGACGGAGGACACTAGCGACATGCACCGGCCTACAGATCCGGATCTGGGCACCTCATTTCCAAAGATAAATAGTGTGCCCAAGCTATCCACCGCTACACCCCTTGCCGCCCTGATGACCATGAAGCATAGCCACCGCCGCCGCCATGGCAACCGCAACCAAGCCATCCATATGGACAACCATCCAGGGCCAACGCCCCGACATCCATGTCCCGAGACACCATCGACCATCCTCATCCAATGCACCAACCATGGTAGGAAGAATGGAAGACACCTTCTTCCACTCCTAGCCTAGCATCAGCCACCAGGTCTAGGCCGACACCTCCACCGTAGGAGGCATCCACCTATGTCCCTAGCCCGTCCCCATGGACCGGAGGGAGCATAACCTAGTGACTTCCAACGACCGCCGTCGAGCTAGCCTCAACAAAGTCCTCTAACCTAGGCCAAGCAAAGCACACACGCCGTCACACCTGTAGACATCGGCGCCGAAATGACCGATGGCACAACAACAAAAGGTGCACTACACTCAGACCGCCGCCATAGCCGAGCCACCGACAAAGGAGCGCTGACGCAAGGGCAACACATGCGTGGACTAGGTCAGCCCCCATCACCGGCACACCGCTGGCGGACATACACCACCAACAACGTGCATCACCATGCCGCGAGGACAGTTGACGAGGGCAGCACGCTAGCCACCTCATGCACGGAGCCGCCCCTACACCACTTGCCTGGACCTAGGGCAGCACGCCAGCACCATGACCTGCACAAAGTCCCCACCCACTCCACCAGCCGTTCAACCAGCCACCCCTAGGGCTGCCAACTAGGCAGCCATGGGCAGGAAGCCACCTGATGGCAGGAACACGCCAGAACCGCTCGCACCTGCCGGGGGGGGGGCAAATCTAGACCCCGACCACCACCACTGAACACAGTCGCCATACCCCAAGTCGCCACCCTACCGTCACTAAGAAACAACCGCCCGCCCACCGCCGGGCCCTACGCTAGCCCGACACCTCCTGCCCAGGCCGGTCGCCCCACATCAACCGCACCTAGGAGAGTGGAGAAGCTTCCCCGCCGCAAGCCACTGTGAGGTGGCGGCACCGGCCAACAACGATGGCGGGGCAGAAGAAGAAGGGCCCGCTTCAGGTGGATCTGGCATCGCTTCCCATGTCACCCATGGGAGGAAGGAGGCTAAGGTGTGGGCTTTCTTTTAATCTCCGAGCCGCCCTTTATCACGAAATATTCAAAGCGGAAAAGATGTTTTTTACCGCCATCATACCAGCCCGAAAGTGTGAATCACCAGGCTTCCAATCTGCTTGAAACATAGCTTTTTGAGCTAGATACTTATTCCGCAACAGGGTCTGCCAGGCGCCATCCTTAGGGCATCTCCAACACCGACCCATAAACCTCCCACAACCGTTCGGACCGCGGAAGCAATCCAACGCGGCCGGACGCGATTTCTCCCACAAACCAAAGACAAAAGTGGGGGAGGTTTGCGGGAGTCTGGACCGATCCCAAGCCCGTTTCTAACTGCCCTGGACACCAAAAAAACCCACCCCTCCCACGCGTTTTCGCTCGACGCCGCATCAGAGCGTCAGTGCCCGCGTTCAGCCCACCCGGAACAGACGCGACCGCTCACTGGCGCCAGCATTGAAGCGGCACGCTGGTCGAGAGAGCATCGCCCATGCCGCCTCCCGGTGAAGGCGACTGCGCGCATTCAAAAGACACAACGATCGCCCATCCGTCCATCTGCCACTTGCATTGATGGCAGGCGGTTGCCGAGGCGTCTCCTCCGGCGCCACCCATCTGTCTGTGTGCCGCCCACCGGTGCTATATAAACCGGTGCCCCGGCCATAGCCGCACTCATCCTTCTCCACACCACTCCTCGCCATGGATCTCTCCGTGGCCAA
Organism: Triticum dicoccoides; assembly: GCF_002162155.2. Lineage (NCBI taxonomy): Eukaryota > Viridiplantae > Streptophyta > Magnoliopsida > Poales > Poaceae > Triticum > Triticum dicoccoides. The sequence goes on along the minus strand of NC_041383.1, from coordinate 819,329,218 downwards.
AGCTATCTGGGACGGGGCTGACGTCGGAGCAGAAGAAAGCCATGGCCACCATTGCTGCCGACTAGCAGGCTGGCAGGCAGCCAGAGGAAGTGCAGATGGAGGACGCCTCTGACGACGAGCCAGCGGGACCCTCCTCTTCCTCTGCGGCACCCTCCTCTTCCTCCACGACACCCTCCTCCTCCGCTCCACTCTCACTGATGCATTGCACCCTGCCATAGGCTAGGCCCATGCCCATTATATGGACATGGTGCTGGAGGAGCAGTTCCGGTAGGCGCGGGCCAACGCCAACTACAACCACAGACTCCTCCAGGACCATATGCAGGCAGAGGAGCGGGTCACCGCCGGGAGGGCGATTGCATCGGACGCGGACCTGACGGAGCAGGAGGGGATGCTCGAGGCCTACCGCTCCTCCCACGAGCTCCACCTCGCCCGCTGGCGATACTGGCAGCGGGTGGCGGAGGTAGCGGCTGTCGGGGTTACGATCCTGACAATGAGTATTAGGGGTACGAAAGATGGACAGAGCCTAGCTACGGCGCAGGTGTAATACTCGGTATTTAGCAAGTTCAGGCCCCTCTTGGCGGAGGTAATAGCCCTATGTCTCGTGCCCTGAGGCTTGTTTTTTCTTTAGGGTTGTGATTACGGAGATTGCTTAACCGCGCTCAGGAGGAGGATTGCAGCTTATACAGAGTGCGCCGCGGCTCCACGCTCTCCAAATCTCTAGGGCACTGAATGCCATTAATTATAGCGGTTACAGGTGTAAAGACCCTCAACTACATCGGTTACAAGTAACGGTAGTCTTGACTCCTCTTCAAGGATGACATAGGATTCCTTGACCGTTGTAGCTCCCATGTCGTTCCTTCGTCCTTTTAGTCCGAGTGACGGTAGTCCGGCCGAGTGACGGGTGGTCATCCGAGTGTCGTTGAGGTGTCCGAATGGACCTCCTGATATACACATCCGAATGCTAGTACGGTCCGGGGACCTATCAATGATGGTGTGGGACCCCAGGTGGACCCCATACGACAGGTCCTTGACCCTACCTGTAGTAGGTGACCTCATCAGCGGCCGCCAACAAGGAGCGCGAGGACGACACGAGGGAGGCATTGTTCGGCCACACCGACGAGGAGGAGGCCGCGCCCCACGACCACGAAGAGGCCGGCACATCTGCGGGTGCCGCTGGCAGGGAGGAAGAGTACTGCACGACAATAGGTTGCCGCCGCTCGTGTCCCAATAAGGCCACCGCTCCTCCCCTTCCGTCGACACCAATCTTGGTGGGCTCAACATCTTCGCCCGAGTAGTCATTTGGCGGCAACGTGGGGGTCACAAAGGCGGAGCTGAAAAAGGCGAAGCTTCCGTTCTCTTGGTTTATGGCCGGAGACAGGTACTAGACGCCAGTGATCATTTAGATTTGCCCGCCTAGGATCACTTTCATGTATTTGTAATGAAATCCGTCATGTTTATGTGAAATCCGTCATGTTTATGTGAAATCTGGCATGTTTATATAAAATCAGGTCGTGTTTATCCGCACTTGTTTGCATGAATTTCGTCCGGTTGGTTTGAGTTGTTGTCAAAATGTATGCGGCTAGCGTTGAATGGCTGCCTCCTGCATCCATGTCCGCGGACGGATGTGGGAGGTTTTTTGCGGGTTGCCGTTGGAGATTCCCTTAGTAAGTAGTTTGAACAACCATTTATTTAGTTTCAATAATGATAAACCACCATTTTAGACTACCCACGATGAAGAGTAACTTAGACTAGTAACATGCACATGTTATTAGTCTATGTTACTACCTCTATAGTGGGGAAAAACATAAGTGTTGTGTCATGCAACTCTACATTTATATTAGGTAATAGACAAATCTTGTGCTGATAAGTGTGATGTTACTCATAGTATGAGTAACTAGCTATGTTACTACATGTCTCTCTTTCATCATTAATTACTAACCATATTATCTATTTTGTCTAGATAAGTGTAATATTACCACCTATGTTAGTCACACTGTGATTAGTCTTACAGCCCACCCATGGTACCAAGTCATTGAAGATAGATTTGTTTTGCGAAACAAAGAACTTTATTGACTACAATATCGACATAAAACATCAGCTAGGAATAGAGGCACATAACTAATCCCAAGAAAACGCCTACGGGCCTTAGACTACCCACAGTGGGAGTAATATAGATGGTAACATCACACTTACCTAAACAAAATAGATGACGTGGCAAGTAGTTAATGATGAAAGAGAGACATGTATTAATATAGGTAGTTAACCATACTATGTGAGTAACATCACACATACCAATACAAGATGAATCTGCAGCCTAATAAATGAAGAGTTGCATGACATCACACATATGTTTACTCCCCAATATAAAGATAGTAATATTAACTAGTAACATATGCATGTTAGTAGTTTAAATTACTCCCCACTATGGGTAGTCTTACTAGCTAGATTGCCTTGGACAAAGATGGGCCGCTTCATTAGTATCACGCCGAACATACTTTAGCTGGAACGGATCAAACATGAACCAGTGAAAGATAGCTTCGAACTAAGCGGGTGCGTGACGCCGACATGGTTATCTGTGGCATCGCTGCCGTCGTTGCCGTCCATAATATTGCAGCAAAAAAATATAGATAGTGCGCTGACAGATGCAAGTGGTGGCCGTGTAATACGACAGGTAATTGACAGGATCCACATACGCTCGTCACAAGATACAAAGGAATCACCAATAATGCATGTTTCCTGGCATGTGTTAGGTTGTCTCAAGTCGAGCCTATCGCCTGTCCGCAATTTTCTACTCGAGGTATTAGTAATTAATGAGCAGCGTTAGGTGCGTCTGAACCGATAGAGGTAAGGACGAGACTTGGCGGCAACGCCACGCAACTTGTACATTGTTTATATTTGCTCGATTTGTCTTGCAAGTGAAACTACGCGCCAAATGAGAGGGTCGCTACTCCGGCCGTCCCAACAGTATTCTATACCACGCACCTACCTGTCCCGACACTTATGATTAAGATATGTTGTTTGTTTCTTGTGAATAAACATTTCATCTCTGTACGTGGATGACCATCTCTCACAGTCCCCTCTGACAACATTGCAGTGTGGCTTTCCATCTGATCAGGTTCACTTCGTCGAGTTTTGGATCCGTGAAAAGCAGTGTCTGTGTTTCGGAATAGGAGAGAGTGTTCTATACGAATAAGTTGCGTCTCGTCGCTATCTTTCCAACGGCGTATCATTTACATCATTTCGATGAGCGGTTTGAAATAAATCATGAAACAACTCTCGTTGTCACTCGTTGGTTGCCGCACCGTATTCGAAATTCATTTCAAACCATAAGAAATCTTGAAAAGTGTTCTAAATGAAAAAATTGCGTCTAATCCATAGCTTTCCAACGGCATAACACACGCCTCGTTTTGATAAACGGTTCAAAAATTACAGCAAAAAAACTACTGAAAAAGACGCTTGTAGTTCGCTTTGTCGACATTGCAGTGCGATTTTCCGTCTGAGCAGTTCACTTCGCGGATTTTGGGGTCCGCGAAAAACAGTGTCTCTATTTCGTTAAATTCAAAACTGCTTTCAAACCGTAAGGAACTAGAGAGACTGTTATACATGAAAAAGATGCACATCGTCCATATCTTTTCAAAGGTGACCGTTTGCATCATTCCGATGAGCTGTTTGAGAAAAATGCAAAAAAACGCTTGATGTCACTTGTTGGATGCGGCACCGTTTTCAAAATTGCTCTTAAACCATGAGGAATCTTGAAAAGGGTTCAACATGGCAAAGTTATGCATAATTCGTAGCGTTGCAACGGTATATCACACGCCTCATTCCAACAAACGGTTTACAAATTGGATTGAAAATATTACCAAAAATCCCGTGTAGTTTTTTCTGTTAGCAATGAAGTTTTTGTTTGTTAGAAGTACGGTTCGTTTAGTTTCCGCGGAAGTTCCAAAAGTATTAGCAGAATAAATGTTACTCCCTCCGTTCCTTGATATAAGGTGTATAGATTTTTGAGAGAAAATCTGAAATATAAGGTGTATTGCATTGCATCACTCATCTAGATAATTTTTTAGGGATCTGATTACATTTTCTTATATTAGGCAAGCTCCTCTATTTTCTCATATCAATTGGTCCGGTGAAATCTCGCCCAAAACTTGTGAAATTTTCCCTCAACGTGTGTTCTTTAATTTCCATGCCAAGAACTATACAACCTATATTTAGGA
>NC_041383.1:819283896-819324484 GCF_002162155.2 Triticum dicoccoides | reverse complement strand
CCTACTTTCCTTTTCAAATGTGAAACAAGTATGTTGTGTCATCAACCCAATGTCCTAGATCCTCACTATGACAATTTTAAAATATCTCACAATGTTTGACAAACGGGATGAGTTCAGTAAGATAAAATGTCAGAATTTGTAGCTTTATTGAAGGCCTTACTTACAGCACACCGTGGCTATCAACATGAAAACTGTCATATATGCAAATCAAAACCACATCAACCAATGGTGTCAATCAACCAAATATTAAATTCGCAATACCATGTAGAAATGCCAATATGTGTGTAAAACGAACGATGAATACTATTAGAGGGGAGTTGTAGTTAATACAAAACACGGGACAGTTCAAAGCAGGATGGCCACCCTCCTGCTGATTTCAATTGTTATCTGCTTAAAAGATGTGCTTATAGAATTATTTTCGTTCTTTACCGATATTTTGAAACCAAGGCAAACACTTGTGACATAGAAAGGAATGCATTCTTTAGTCCTTTGCTTGTATTTTTTGTTTAGTGAGTTTTTTAAATGGTAAATGCTCATACAATTGATGCACATTATTGCGAACAAAGATTTCAATCTTGATCATGGTACAAGGGAGGTAAGATAATCATTCACAATTTTAGTTAGTGCCAAGAATTTTACCATTTTTTTGAATATGGGGTTTTAAGGTTTAGGCTTGAACATTTTAATGCAATTTCAACCGATTCTTGAACCCTATACCACAAAGCATCATGACGAACTTAAACATGTCCTTTTTAACAATGGGAAACAAGCCTCATAATATTTCTCAGTTTTAGGCCATGGGTTTAACCTCGGTGTTGTTAAAACGTGTGCATGATTTTATATTATGTGTTGATTAACTATTGTTTCTTATGTTATACTTCATGACAAAGAAGTGTTGTTGCAATCGCCAATAATGCATGTCCCCTAGCATGATTTTATATTATGGGTAATAAAAATGGATCTATATATGCTCGGTATGATAAAATGTGTGCATGATTTTATACTATGTGTTAATAAGTGTTGTTTCTAATCTCATACTCTCCTCGTTTGAAAATACATTACAAATTATTTTTGTCCTACTTCACACTTTGTAGATTTTGGCCGAGATTATCAAAAACATAGCAACATCCACAACACCGTCTAGTTCTTTTGGACGACTTAAAAAATAAGCCGCCTCTCCCCGGCTTAACAAAATAAGCCGCTCCCAAAATTTGCTGACGCTTCTAGGTTAGTAATCCCATAACTAGTTCAGAAGCCCCAATGAATGAGGGAGGTGGCTTATGAGAATGCCTATGGAGAAGGCAACTTATTTTTTAAGCCGCCAAAAGAACTGGCCCTTATCAACGTTATTAGTTCCATTTCCCGTAAAACAAATATTATTAGTTCTTTTTTGCAGGGAAAATAAATTATTAGCTCCATCCAGAGATATATTTTCATATTGTATTTCTTTGAAATATAGATCTTGAATTATTATTTTTTACATAAGAATTGCCTGCGATCTTCTCCATAGTAAAGACAGATTTGAGATCCATCTATGATAAGATGTGTTTGGTGAATGTTTTGTACTCCCTCCGTTCCTAAATGTAAGTCTTTCTAGAGATTCTAATAGAAGCTACATACGCATGTATATAGACATAGTTTAGAGTGTAGATTCACTCATTTTGCTCCGTATGTAGTCCCTATTGAAATCTCTAGAAAGACTTATATTTAAAAACGGGGGGAGTAGTATGTTGGCGATAAGTTCACGATTTTCCAGTAATGCAAGAGCATAATGTAGGTTAGATATCCCCCGGTCTGTTTTGTATGCACTAAAAGATAACATCATCACCTGTTTTACTCCCCCGGTCTGTTTTTGACTCCCTATTCCCCACGCTACAAAGACTAAAGTACTTTCTAATAAAGACACCTTTTTATATTTGGAGTGGTGAAGTGTCCATCCTCACCCATGATTCGGAAGTTATAGACTTCACAACGACCAGGTATGGAGTATTAGGTGCATTTCACGAGAGCATTATCTACCAAATTAAAATATGTGATATATGTCGCTCTAAGTGGTTCAGTTTCTTGATTGGCATGAACCATCAAATTGTCTTATAATTTGACACCAACTAGCGTTTTACAGCTAGCCCACCCTTGGTACCAAATGAGTGAAGTGCACTGTAGGTCCTTAAACTATTTCAGGGGTGTCACATAGGTCCTCGAACTATGAAAATCGTCATTTAGGTCCTTGAAGTACGGTAAGTGTGTCATCCAGGTCCAAAATCTCACTAACCTCCTCTAAATGGCCAGCTGGCATGGTGAACAGTGCGAAAAATAAAAAAATATGAACAAAAAAAATCTGAAAATCTTTGGCATCAAAGATACCCCTGGTGCGTGAATAGTAAAAATGTTCATTAATTCAAAAAAATGTTCGCGAATATGGGAAAAATATTCGCGACTTTAGAAAAGTTCACAAACAATAAATTTGAAAATATATTCGCGAACCACAAATATTGTTCGTGGGTATGGAAAAAATGTTCGCGAACCACAAAAATTCCTGACTTTAAAAAATGTTAGTGAACTTTTTATTAAAGTCGCAAATATTTTTTCCGAATTCATCGTTCGCGAACATTTTATTAAAGTGACGAATATTTTTTCCAAATTCATCGTTCGCGAACATTTTTTTAAAGTCATGAATATTTTTTCCAAATTCATCGTTCGCAAACTTTTTTTAAACTCGCGAATATTTTTCCCAAATTCATCGTTCGCTAACATTTTTTTAAAGTCGTGAATATTTTTTCCAAATTCATCGTTCGCGAACTTTTTTTAGACTCACCAATATTTTTTTGAAGTCGCGAATATTTTTTTCCAAATTCATCGTTCACGAACATTTTATTAAAGTCACAAATATTTTTCCAAATTAATTGTTCGCGAACTTTTTTTGAATTAATGACATTTTTACTGTTCACGCGCCAGGGTCTCTTCGATGACAGAGGATCTCAGTTTTTTGATATTTTTTGATATTTATTCTTTGTCGTGTACTGTTCATCACGCACAGGAATTCAGGACTGTTTGCCGCGTACTGTTACGGTTACTGTTTATGTGCCAGCTGGCCAGTTAGAGCCTGTCAGGGAGAGATTTTGGACCTGAATGACACACTTACTGCACTTTAAGGACCTAGATGACGATTTTCATAGTTCGAGGACCTACGTGACATCCCTGGAATAGTTCAAGGACCTACAGTGCACTTCAAACTAAGCAAGTGTGTGACACCAGACCGTTGTTGTCTCGGCATCGCTGTCGTCGTTGCCGTCCACAATACTATAACAGCAAAAAGATATACATAGTGCGCTGATAGATGCAAGTGTCCGTGTAATACGACAGGTAATTGACAGGAAGTTGGCCAATAATGCAATTTTCGTCTTTCGTGGCATGTGGTAGGTTGTCTCGAGGCGTATCGATCGCTACTTTGCAATTTTCTACTCGAGCTTATAGAAATTAATGAGCAGCGTTAGGTACGTCTGAACCTATGAAGGTAAAGGATGAGACTTTTTTGAAGCAACCAACTGCTACGAAACGTGTACTGTGTTTTTATTTGCTCGATTTGTCTTGCAGTGAAACTACGCGCCAAATGAAAGGGTGGCTACTCCAGCCGTCCCAACAGTATTCAATACTAGGCGCTTGCCTGTCCCGACGCTTATTATGATTAAGATATTTTTTGTCTGTTTCTTGAGAATATAATAATTTCATCTCTGTACGTGTATGCCCAAGTCTCAGCGAACCAAATATTGCATTATTGGCCCACTTCGCAAAACGAATAAATCAGCGGAGTTCTCGTCAAATAGAGGTGGGCCGCGCTCATGGCCCGGATGGGGAGGAAACCTTGTGTAGGCTCTACTGAGCTGGTCTGGTGCGCTGGGAGAGGAAGTTGGGTACAAGGCCGAAACCCACAAGCCAACGTCTCCAAACATTTTGGTGGGAACAGAAATGTTTGCGCATCACTCCTTGAACAAAACCAATTTCCTTTCACAAATGAATGGAGATCACCCACGGGTGTCCATAAGTGGGTCGGATCATTTGAGGCAACCGAGCGCTTCATTTCAGCGGATTTTAGGAAGCTTCTGACCTAGTTTTGAACAACTTTCGGGTTTTTTTTCTTTTAAAAAATCTACAAAGATTTTCTCAATTCTTGTGTATCTTCTAATTTTTTGAATATTTTCTAAATTCATAATAATCATGAACACCTTTATACATTCGTTGATTTCATTTCAAATTTGTAAATATTTTATAATTCATGATATTTTTTAAAAAATTCATAAAATAAAATAAAATTTGCAAACATTTTCTTAAATTTACAAAAATTTGTCAAATTCACGAATAAATTTAGGTTCATTAAAAAACAAATTTCAAAAACTGTAACGCACGAACATATTTTCAGACCCACACAACTTTTTGGAGTCATGAATATTTTTCAAAGTTATGAACATTTTTTATTTCTTAAAATAATAAATTAATGAATAAGGTTGAAATAAAAAAGCAAAGGACCCAGACATAAAAAAACGCCACAAATCAAAAGGAAAAAAGGACAAAATCACTGTGCTCTCGTTTCCTTGTTATTGGAGTCATGTGTGGTGTTGCGCGTTGGGCCAGGCACATATCAAGAACTAAGTGGCCTAAGAGACGCAAGTTAGATGAGCAGCGTCTTCCAAAAGCAAATAAGTTACGCAAGTGATGGCTCCTCGTCAGTGCTATGTGTCGCCCGTACTGATTTGTATTACCTCTCACCACAAGGTTTTTTGAGCATTGTTTTCCGGGCCTATACATTTTGTTATTTTTGTTGTTCGCTGGCTCGCTCGTCCGCTCAACAGTTTATTTGCGTATGTTCTTCTTTCAGTCTATTGGTTGGACTTGTTTCATCGGGTTTTTTCTCTCCTTATTTTTAGAAATTTTCTTTACTGTTTTCACTAGGATATTTTTGTTTATTTCTTTTCTTGTGTGATTTCTTTATTTTTTTATTTTTTCCATTGGTTTGCTTTTCTTTCCATGTTTTGTATTTTTTTTGTGGTTTCATTTGTTTTTATTCTTTGTTTCTCTTGAGAAAAATTATGGTTTTCCTTCAGTTTTTTAATTGATTTTTGTGTCCTTTCCTTTCTTTATGTTTTCTCCAGTTAATTTTGTTATGTGTTTCTATTTATGTTTTTTTTCTTTTTCCCCTTTTTTCTGGTTTCCTTTTCAAATACAGTCTACTTTTTTCAATGCACATTGTATATTTTTTGTATACATCAAAAAAATGTTTTTCTACATGTTTATATAATTTCTAAATAAATGGTTGAATTTATTTGTCAAGTATTTTTTTTTATCTTACTTTGATCCTATAATTTGTATACATTCGATTAATTTATTTGTACACATTGAACATTTTTCAAATCCATGACTATTTTTATTTTATATAGTGTATGTTTTGATGTCCAATTTTTTCATATAGATTTTTAAATTTTTCGTATAAATAAGGAATATTTTCTTAAAAATATGTAACATCCAAATTTTCAATTTGGAATGTTATACATAGGTCATCATATGCATATCATATTTTATTGCATTTTTGGTTGATCCTATAAATTCTAAGCAACTCAAGGACCCACGGAGAGAATTGGGGATTTCGTTATTTTCATATTTGAGTTTTTCTCAAATTTTGAAAAGAGGATCATTTTGTTTTAATCATTTTCTCTTTGAATATTTCCAATGTTAAAATAAAAGAGAGGAGCTAAAATGACTTCTCCAAAATAAAAGAAATATTGGAGAAAAATGTTAAAATCAAATAAGAATTTTATTTGGACTTTTATTGCTATTTTATTTGAATTAGGAAAAAAATGCGTTTTCCAAAATCGCATTAGTAGCCCAAATAAATGTTCACTTTGTCTGCAATATTATTAGAGGGCCGCAAAAATTTAGTTCAGGATTTTTGGACTTCGTTTAGTATTTCTTTTGTTTGTTTTTCTGTGTCAGATTTAAAAAAACAAAGCACCGACCTAACGGGCCGTTCCCGACCCAGACACCGCTCGGCCGGCCATTAAAGGCCGAAGCCCGCACCCCGCCAGCCCAAGCCGCCCCGCCGCCGAAACCCTAGCCGCCGCCGCCGCCATCTCACGCGCCGCCGCCGCCGCCGTCCGATGCAGCAGCCTCCCCGTCGCGCCGCCGCCGCCCGCCCGCCGCCGGAGTCGCCACCGGAGACGCCGCCGCCACCACCAATCCCGCCGCCGCCGGACCTCGCCGGAGGTAGACGCCGTCGCTGCCGTCCCGACTTTTCCCGGAAAACCGTTGGTTTTTTTTAGAAACCTAGATCACGTTTTTTTATTAGATCGGTTCGGTTTTTGCGGTTTAGTTATTTAGCGGATGTTCGTCCGTACGTTCGTTTTAACGAACGTTTCTCGTCAGTTAGCCGCAGATAACGAACGTTCGTTGGTTAGCCTGTTCGTCTCGTTTTATTTTCCAGGGTTTTTCCGCGACTATTTTCGATCGCGATTTCTGTCCTGGTCTTCGAACTAGTTTATCTTTTCGCTCGTTTGTCCGAATCAGACGAAACAAGCGCCTATCTTCGTCTCGAAACCATCTTTTTGTTTGACCAACTTGAACAAGATTTTGGTACTGTAAAATTTGATTTTAGTCCAGATTAGTAAAGGAATCTTGTTTCTTTCGTAGTTTGAGTTTCGTTGCTCCGTTTGATTTGATTCTTTTTGCAAACCGTGGTTCTTGAGTTGAACTTTCTGGTTAGATCTTCTTATTTGAGGTTTGCCCGTGCTTCTAGTTTGAGTGCTTATGTATGTTATTGTTTGCTTGCAATAGAATTCGCGGAGTGCGAAGCGTGCTATTACGAGTCTCTAGGTTTTGCGGATTATTAGCAAGGCAAGTAACACTTTGATCATACTTCTTTATTACCCAGTTTTTATGCATTAGTTAAATCATCAAACATTGCATGGTTAGGATCTGAATAACATGTGGGTTTGGGAAGTAGATGATGAGGTAGAACCTATTGCTCTTTTATTATTAACCCTTTGGGAGTTACTTCTATGTTATGCTAAGGATTGCTATGCTATGCTCGTAGACGTTGTTTGGGTGAGTGTGTCCATGACAGATGTGAGTATTGTTAATTAATGGTTAACTTAAGGTGACTACTTAAATACACATCTGGGTGGATTGGTTGAGGCACCCTGGAGTACCTAGTGGTTGGCAGGGCACCTGGAGAATCCAGTGTTGTCCTAGGATATCCCGGAGTACCCGTGTGATCATCCTACAGTTTGCCACCCAGGCTCAAAGGGATCATAAGATTATTCATGCTAGAAACTTCCGTGTGCAGCCACAAGCCATTATGGGCTCTGGCATAGTTGAATAAGTTGTGTGACCTCTTTCAGTGGTAGACTAGCAGATGTGGGGGATGTAGGTGGTACTGTCTACCCAGAGTAAAGAGTTAATGCTTCTGAAAGACTGTGTCTCGTTCATCCATTTCTCAAACATCATGAAGTGAGAGAAATTCAATGGAGGAGATCGAGTCTTGTGGGAAAAAGTGTGCAAACCTCTGCAAAGTGTACAAACTAATCATGGTTAGTCGTGTCCCCGGTTATGGACATCTTGAGTATCTGGTTCTTGGATTATCATGTTGATCTCATCACTCTTAAATTAATTTGATTGGGTTAATTGATGGTGCTTAATTGGGATTGAGTTGGAGGAGCCTTCTCAATGTTTAACAACCACCATGATGGTTAAATAAAATTTATTCCTTTGTTATAGGGAAAAATTGGCTTTATGCAAAATTGTAACCATAGAGCTTTCCACCAGCCATATATGCATGTAGCGATAGCATTTATCTGTTCATTACTCTATGTGTTACATTGCCAGCATATTCCATGTATTGACCCGTTTCGGGCTCCAACATATCATGTTGCAGACTTTTCAGACGACGAGTAAGGTGCCATAGGTCGTTGTCGTTCACTCAGCTATGCCGTTGGAGTTGATGGTCTCAGTTTATCTTCCAAGCCTTCCGTTGTTATCTTATTTAGATGGCCTTAAGCCATATTATTATAATAAGTTCTCTTTTTAGACATTCGATGTAATAAGTGTGTGATTGAAACTCTGTTACAAATCCTCAAGTATTGTGCGTGTCAGCATTATCGATCCAGGGATGACACTGATGCACAGAGACTAGACTGTTTGAGGTCTGCTTGCTACAAGATGGTATCAGAGCGCACACTGACTGTAGGACACGACCACGAAGCTAAAATCATAGGTCACTCTTCTCTACTCATTTCTGACTCCTCTCCCTTTTCCACTCTATAGGATGGAGGACTCAAGGAACAAATTTACACAACCGGATGAAGACACTCCTTTTGGACAACACTTGAAGGAAGTTACTAGGTATCGGAACATCGGAATACCAAGTTTCACCGGGACCTACATCGCCACTTTACTAGAAGAGGAGCGTTGGATGATTCGAGTTCAAGTTCCAGGAAGGACGTTCATGCCAGTCACTGAGCCATAGAGTTTTCCTTTGATGCACCAACCTGGAGTCTAGGAAAGAGCATTGCAGCTCACATCATCATGGGACGCATTGGAGAAGTTTATCACAAGGATCAAGGATACTATCTACCAAATATGTGGGCGCCAAGATGAGAAATGGGAGATGATCAACACCAGGAGGGACAGATCCATTGCAGCTCTCATCCAGGAGTTAAACCAGCACATTCGTCGCCAGGAGAACCAAATGTGCGTAGGCATGATAGATCTGAAGAAGGCAATGACCAGGATCACAGAGCTAGAGGAGGAACTCAAGTCTACACGCGACGGATATGAGGAGAAAATGACGATACTCGTGGAGAAGAATGACGATATGACAAGGAAGCTAGGAGTATTCATGGGAGACCCCGCGCCAGGAGGAGATGACGACGATTCCAAGGACATTCGTTCGGAAGACTACATCATCATCGACGACACTGACTCAGACCCCAATGATAGTAATGATGATTGTGTTGATGAAGCTGGAGCACATATCATGGAGTCTTCCACCGATTAAAACTTATAGTCGACCACCATATCAGTAGTAGTATTCCCCCATGTATATAGTATAGTCCGAGCACTTTTGTAATGATAGTTAGACCGATTGTATGCCTTGTTTGAATTGATTGAAGTGATATGATTGTGTTTGTATCATGTGCATATGGGCAGTGTTTTCCCTCTAGACCTCATTCTATTCTGTTTTCTCATCTTTTCTAAACCCATCAGATGCCTCTGAGACGTGACAATGGATTTGCTTTCCCAACGGAGCTCACTCAGTTGATCCAGCAGCAGAACACCCTAATGCAGCTGTTAGTTCAGAATCAGAACCAAGGCAACAACAACAATAACAATCCACCACCACCACCTGTTGATCACTTAGCCTGTTTCCTAAGGTTAAATCCGCCGGTGTTCTTTAGTATCACCGAGCCGACAGTTGCAGATGATTGGCTCCGCAAGATTGGAAGGGAGCTGACCAGTACATGATGCACAGATGCGGAGAGAGTGCATTTTGCCGCACATTAGCTTGATGGACCCGCAGCATCATGGTGGGAGAATTTCAAAGCCGCTTACCCCATTGACACTGTTGCATGGGACCAGTTTCAGCAGGCTTTTTGCACTGCCCATGTTTCAGCTCGAACATGAAGAAGCGCGAGTTTCGCAACTTGCGCCAAGGAGGACGCAAATTGGGGCAGTATGTGGATGAGTTTAGTAAGTTAGCACGTTATGCCCCGGATGACATCGCTACACATGTTGCTAAGCAGGAGAAGTTTCTGGAAGGACTGCCTGGTGAGCTGAGCATGCAGTTGATGGTGGAAACATTCAACAACTACCTGGAGTTGGTACATAGAGCTCTTACGATTGAAGGGAAGCAGCATCAGATAGACAGCCGCAAGAGGAAGTATGGACAAGGGAAGTACAATTCAGGAGCTCGGCATAGGCTCGTTTTACCCCGAACTCGGGAGGACACATTCCCACAACCATGGAGGCCATAATTCCAATGGAGGAAGTTCGCATAACCATAGTGGCCCCAATAATGGGAATGAGAATGGAGGAAGCAACAGCCAGAACCGTTCCAATCCAGCAACGCCCGCCAAGGATGTGACACTGCCACCTGAACAAGGTGCAGCCGGCCAAGCCAGTAAAATCCTGGGCCCTGTGCCTAACTCTAGGGCTCCTTCGGTTTGGATGAATTCTGTAGGAATTTCATAGGTTAGGATTTCTACAGGAAAAGCCTTGAGACATATTTTAAGAAGATTGGACGGAGTTGAAGTTTTTCTTTTAAGTCTGCATGTGTTCCTATCACAAGAGATGCCACTTTCATACCAAATAAAATCTTCGATAAAATAATAAAAAAGAGTGCTCCTCCTCCCATGGTGCTCCTCCTCCCATGCCACTTATCATGCCATCGATGTAAATAGTATACACATGTGGTTGATGGAAGCATGACACGAAATCAATGAAAGCATTCAAGGATGGAGGTAGAAGCATGAGTTCATATATAGAACTTTTGGTTGCCAATGGAAACATTTTATTAGTATGTGCACCATAATTTTGTATGATGGGAGCATGGGACATTAGCTAATTTTGTGTACAAGAAATAAGATGTGGTGTATGTTGGACTACTCGTTAGGCAATGGTGGGTAATGGTGATGCATGCCCTGTTGTGAACCACGGAATGATGGATGGGTACCTCGGGTGGGTAAAATTATGGGTGGGTACCTTGGGTGGATGGTTGGTAGAAGTAGGTAAAGTTTGTTGTATATATAGTTTTTCATGGGGTCGATCATCCAAGTTGGGCGCTTGGACGGCATATGGGGTCTTGTCGATGCACAGAGCTGCAAAAAATGAGGTTTTTGTAAGCCTGAAGAGCAGTATTAACTAGAAGCATGCCAATTTGAATGTGAGTACTTATGGAATGTAGCAACAAAGGATGAGTAGATGTGTAAGCATACAAGAGTGCATCATTGAAGCAAGAGGGGAGAGCATACAGTGAATACACATGAAGCAAGAGGGGAGTAGATAGTAAACAAACTAATTTCTAAGAATGAGGATTCCTTGCAGTTGTAGAGTTGAACATGTTGTATTTCAGAAAATGTTAGACCACGACACTTTCAATCATCATCGCGGTGCGGTTTACATAGCATATCGAAGACTGCCTTAGGGCCCATGCTTGAGCATTGAATTGCGAATGAAAAAAGTGTTTGCTTCTAACAAAGTCAGTGCCTTCGTCCCTCTCTACTGTGCCACGACTAAGCTTATGAACCGCAAGACTAAAGCAAGCGGGATGGACTCGTCCATCATTTTGGATGGTGTTTTGGGTCATCTAGAGGCTAATCTCAATCAGGAATGGTTGGGGGCTCCTATCCATATTGTGCTGGAAAAAATGACAAAACAAGATTTGGCAGAAAACTTAACTTCAAATAAATGAAAATTGTACTCCCTCCATCCATATATATAAGGCCTAATATGGTTTACAAGGTTGCTTTTGACCATTGATAAGATTAACAACATGAGATGTACGACATAAAAATTATATCATTAAAACATCCTTTCACATACGAATCGGATAGTATGCTTTGTGTAACATGCATGTCATATATTACTGCTCTAATCCATGGTCAAAAGGAACCTCGAAAAATGTATTATCCCCTATACATATATGGATGGAGGGAGTAACTAAAAATAATGGTTAGACAAGTCTTGGTGTGCAGCAGCCGCTTGCGCATGTATGATCCCTGTCGGCGTGCGCAAACTAACTTGTAGATAGGTGCATGGCTGCAAATGTGTAGCGGATGGTGGAAAATGTTTTAATTTTTATTTGACCAGTGTAGAGATTATTTGTTGTCCATTTGCACTATTGGCGGAGAGATATAAGCAATGCGATGAAATATGGGTAAGCAAGTTTTAGGTAACCTTTTGGAGAAGAGCAAAAAAGATTCCTTGGATACTTTTTTTTGCGGATCGATTAGAGATCTCCTACTTACCCTTTTGGTGAACTAGTTAGTACATGCAGTTTAATATATGATTTTCCACAAGTTGACGTTGGATATTAAAATTGCCAGCCAATTACTCTCTCTGTTCCAAAGAATGGAAGTTCTAGGTTTGTAGTAAAATTTCATTAAGTTTGACCATGTCAAGACAGAAATATATCAACATCTACAACACCAAATTTGTTTCATTATGAATTATATTTTCATATTCTATATATTTAATATTGTAGATCTTTGTTGATTTTTCTGTATATTTTTGGTCAAACTTTCAAATGTGTTTTTTGCCGGAAAAACTTTGAAATGTTTGGCTATGAACAATTCTAGAACTTCAAATATTTTGGAACAAAGGTAGTACAAGCCCATAGAAAAACAATTATTATGAATTTTGGTGTCATAGTTGATCGATCATCATGTATTGTTCTATGAAAAGTTGATTGAGTCTCACGGACTAGCCGGAATTGGCGCGTCAATTGTGAAAGGTCGTCGGTTGTGAGTATGAGACATGATAGTTCTATGAAGTCACCACTAAAACCATTAGCAATGTTGTGCTTCTCAAGGACACACCACTGACGGGAGATCTCCGTAGGTGGGTGCAAATGGTGGCTCATCAACTTTATGTGCATTAAATTTCCGCCTTGACAGATGACAGTTTGAAGACAGGTGTTTATATGTAAACCTTGGTCAATTAGTACTGGCAAGTTCTATACAAGCGCTTCATTTTATCTATGGCTTTTAGGGCTCTGTACCACTGGTAGAGTACTGCCGGGTTCTATACAAGCGCTTCCTTTAATGACTTTTAGGGCCCTGTACCAAGGATGGTAGGTATCGTAAAGAAATACCCCTCCCCTATCAAATCCACGATGGAGAAACTATTACAATGACCTTATCTGCACCGATCATCTCATGACATCACAAGGACAATAATGTTCTTCAACAGTGAACTAGGGTCAACCGCCGCTGTCGTCGGACCCAACCACCAAATACCATATTCTAGGTTTTTAACCTGAAGGGCAGCTACGAGCATATCCGAGTAATGCCTACAACAAGATAGCGACCCAAAAACATCACCATTACCAAATATACCAACTCGGGTCAGATACAGGCTTTCACCCTGGTTCGAGTCCGAGTTCGCAAGTAGCACCATATCAAAAGTCACTCAAATGTTCCAACCACTATATTTTCGTTATCCTGACGGCTACATATGATTTGCAACCACGGGGTGAAAATCAGGGGGTGGTGGTTAGTGCAGGGAGATTGCGGGGCGGGGGGTTAGTGGGAGCGTTGTCTGCCTGCGATATTCTTTTTTTCTTTTTTGAGGGAAACTATTGCCGCTTTATTTAATCGTATGCGTTCGGAATCTCATCCGAAATTACATCAAGCACACAATCCGGGGGAAGCCCCAACCAAACCTTACAAAGTTCATCACCGACACCGACTCTCGCTAACTTGTGCGCGGCAACGTTAGCAGACCTACGAACCCATGTAACTTTAAAATCAGAAAACGAAGTCAGCATAGACTTGATCTCCTGTATCCACGGCCCAGCACTCGACAGCTCCTTTTGATGACTCGTTAGCATCCGTACCACTCGCTGGGAATCAAGCTCGACGTGTACCCTCTCGGCATTAATCTCCTTCGCCACCTCCAGAGCTCTCTTGCAGGACAGAATCTCCACCGATTCAGGATCGTCAACGCCCCTGAAACAATGACAGAGCCCCGCCCGGAACGCCCCATCCTGGTCTCGGATCACCGCTCCACCTCCTCCGCTTTTGCTCACCTTAGAGACTGCACCATCAGCGTTTACCTTTAGCCAACCATCATCTGGCGGTCGCCATTTCTGCTTGGGCTGCACCATTGCCGGGCGCGGGTCACGCAGGTGAGCATCCTGCCAATCCCTCATGTGAGAAGCTACCGTCTCCATTATTTCATGTGGTGGTGATATCCTTCTTCCATCCCTCGCCTCGTTACGTGCCAACCATAGCCCATACGTCGCTTGGATCATGGCCGCCTTTTCCTCATCCGAAGCTTCTGCAAGCCACCCGAGCAGCCAGCTCGCTAACGCACTCTGAGAGTTGATCGGACTCGGTGGGGTCGCCACCTAAACTCCCTTTTCCGAATGCAAAAGCTGCCAGAACCGTGCAGAGTGTTGACACGACCAAAAACGGTGCAGCACCGTCTCCTCCCGTCCACACGCTACACAAAAAACACCGGGTTTAATCCTCCGACGATGAAGCTCAGCCCCCACTGCGAGGCCATTCCGAATCAGTCTCCACATGTGTATCTTAGCCTTGGCCGGAGCAGAAGTTTCCCAAAGTGCCAAAAATCCTCTATGTTTCATCACAGAACTTGAACCTTCCGGCTGTCCGGATTTCGCATTGTTCAAGGTCATACGCAAGTGATATGCCGAGCGTACAGCAAAGTCACCATTTTTTGTAAAATTCCAAGCCTGGTAGTCTTCAGTACCAGGGCCCCCAATGGCGATTTGCTAGATATCTTTCACGTCATCTTCAGAGAACATGGCTTGCAATTTGTTTATGTCCCATCTTGTGCCATCTTCTGTTAGGAGGTGAGCAACTTTGATCATTCCTGGAGCATGTGATGCTTTTACCAGCGGATAGTGTCCAGCTTGCGGCGGTAGTGGCAGCGCTTGCAGCAACGAAGGTTATCTTCCACCACTCGTTGAGAGCATGAGAAAGGAGCCATTTGTTGTTCCAACTAATAATCTTTATAATTTAATATTGGACTTTTCAACATTATGATACGGAGGGAGTATTATTAATTTTGTTAGTAATCTATACGCCCTGTATATCAGCTAATCATTTTTCGTACTAGTAGATGGATCCTTCGACAGTGTATGGAATGAGCAGAATCCTTGGGCGGTCTGTGAGCTAGGTTCGGCCAACCAATTGCACCAGCACCAGCCAACGACGGATGAATCGAGAACCAAGCAAATCAAGCCAAAGTAGCGCAACAATCACACTGCATGACTAGTACGTCCATGCTTGCTTTCATCTGTTAATTGTTTGTTTGGACGATGACGATGAATAGTTAGGCAGGGCCCAGTTGGCAGCAACATGGTTCAACCAATGAGATGCCGTGGTGTCATGATTTCATATCTTAATTGCTTGGGTTTTCTTTTTTTGGAAAAGGAGGATGACCCCCGGCTCTGCATCAGAATGATGCATGCAGCCATATTATTAAGCAAAGTATGTAACAGAGTCTGAGGTTTAAAAATGGCTCACAAATGGAGCATAACAAAAAGGAAAATAAATGATGCCACAACCGGCAAAAATAGCAACAGGCTACAATGCCTACACACCTAGCCTATTATTATCTCGCCATCCGAATGTTTGAAGATAACTCGTGCTACCATGTCCCAACGGTTGCATCAAATAACCAAAAGCTCCCTGGAGTCCGCATGATGACTAACGACAACGTACGGATCCAAGCAGTGGCTCTGTAGATAACATACAAAACGTTGATAAAGTTGTTCCGGTTAAAGATCTATCATTTATGTTGTTCCATATAGCCCAAAGTAAAGCACATATCTCTACCTGAATATTTCTCACTATATTTAGTTCCACTCCATTTAGCCACATCCCAAATAACTTATTAATGCAAGATGGAGGAGTAACTTTGAAGGCTATATGTGTCATGCACCATAGTAGTTTTGCCAATGGGCAATCAAGAAAGAGGTGTTGTATAGTTTCATCCTTGTCATAGAAACAACATCTAGAACTACCTACCCATCTTTGCTTAACCAAATTTTCTTTCGTTAAGATCACTCCATTGCGGACAAATTACATGAAGATCTTAATTGCTTGGATGATGACAGTGAATAGTTTAGGCAGGGTCTGATTGGCATCAATTTCATTCAATCAATGAGACGCCATAAGTGGCCGGGATGAATGATGTGAAAGGATTATCCCCTCCTAATTTTTTGTTTAAACGGCCTACGTGTATCCTTGCATCTTCATTTCGATCGTTCTAATACAGATTGTATATCGAAAAAATTATAACATTTGAAAGTTTTAAATGGTTTAGTTTTTGTGATATATGACTTGAGTTATGTTGGTTAAATTATTGACCTACAAATATGTGTGGGCCTAATTAGCTGGGAAGCTAGTGATTAGTTATGGAAGCTATTAATTTATTGGGAGCGAGTGCACGTCCTTTCAGCTGTTAATCGCATGTACGATGATTATGAATATTTATTAAAATCAGCTTCTGGCCCGTTGGCATCAACGTATGAGTAGCATCAACGTCATCTCTTGCCCTTCTTCAGAGTGAATGTTCCACAAAGAGCGCACCCAAGTTGTTGGCATCAACCTTGGCGTACACCATCCTGCTGCCCAAGAAGTATTCTTAACATTGTTAAATAAACATTTTATGAAATTACGATATATTTGCTAAAAAATCATACAACAGAAATGGTTTTTGTTTGATAAACTTTCTAGGAGTTTGAAGACTTGGATTAATAAAAACATGTTGTCGTCCTAACAAAGATTAGTTTCAAAATCATCAAGAAAGATTAAACAGCAAAGTAGCTCTATTAACAACATGTAGACATGAACAAATATCAAACGGCAACAGCTAGCTCAAGAGACAATACTCCCTCTGGCTAAGTGCGGCGCCCGAGCACCGGTACGAGTACCCTTCCGAGTATGAGGGCCACAAACTAGGATGTGGCGTCGTCAGCCGAACAAGGTGTGGCGGGCCAAGCCGATAAATTCAAGACCTTGTGCCTAACTCCAAATGAGTCCTAAATCAGTATTAAAATAGAACTATATTGTATCGGTTATAATGCCTTACATAACAATGAGATATTTCATGGATCCATACCTATTCAACCTTTTGTTTTTTTATGCTTATGATAATCATATTCATATTTTCCAAATTGAGAAATGTGACATAGGTCTTGGAACACTAAATGTCAAGATAAATTGATGCACATACGTACATAAGATGAAATAACAAAAATTGCAATAAGCTATTGATAGAAATTACAATTGCTAGATGGAGTGCGGAACTCATGGTCATACTGTCATGGGTCCTCGGACGATGACCGATGGGTGTCATACAACTGAAGACACGAGCTCAAAGTTAGGGTGCTCCCGATCTTAGCCTTTTGGGTGAGGGACCAATAAGAGTTGGTTCGGATCAGAATCAGACGGTCGTATCGTGTGCACAAAGAAGGCAAAACAAGCATGGATGAACTGAAATATGACGGTGTACAAGAACAAATGCAATGACGTTCAATAAATTGGTTCTCTGCATCATTATGTTGTTTAGGCCATGACTTTATTTTTTCCAAAAAAAATGGAATAGAGGCAGCGCTAGAGAGACAGAGATGACGTTGGTGAATCGGGTCTTCTGCCAAATCGACAAGACACCAAGCCCTCTCTTGGTTCCCAAGGCCTGGACGTTGCCGACCTCATCCACCCAAGTAGAGGCAACCCACGCCCCGTGATGTCATGGGGGCCTCGTCCAAAAGAGCAGCACATTTCGTGTTCTAGAGCCCAGACAAGATGTGATTAACGGCCCAGTGGCCCATGGGCGGGGTTCACAGGGTCCCTGCCGAGGAGGCTCCTCCGCGAGCTCTATATCTGGCTTTACGCGCGTGCTTGTTATGTCTCGCTGAAGGGATTGCCCTCGCTCTGTAGCTACTGGGCTGGCTCGTTAATGTATGTTTAAAAGAAATAAGAAGAAAAATGGGAGAAACAATGATTTGATCCTCGGTCTGCTAGCTCACGGGCATCACTGCTATCCACTACCCCAGCTTCAGCTTTGTGTAGCATACAAGGGCATGACCTAGGTGAGGGTAAAGGAGCTGGTTTTGCATTGGATTTTTCCTGGTTTTCGTTTTTGTTTTGTCTTTATTTTGTCACCGGTATTTCTTCGTTCTTTCTTCATTTTCATTTTTTTCTTACTTTTTCTTCTGTTTAATTCAGTTTTCTCCGAGTTTTTCCGTATTTTTTTGTTTTGTTTTCTTTTTGTCATTCCCCTTTTTTGCTTTTTTCTTTTTTTTATTTTTGTCAGTTTTATCACTTTTGTGGTTTTTCCTTTTTTATTCCATTCTATGTTTTTCGTATATGTCAAGAACATTTTTCTATGCAGAATTAACATTATTCATGTACTTTATTAACATATCTGAATTACTTGTTCAACAATTTATTGAATGATTGACTAATATTTTCATATACATGATCAAAACATTTCATCATTTTTTAATAGATGGTCAACATATTTCTAAATAATTTGGTTTTTTCAAACGCTTCATCAACAATTTTCAAATAATTGTTCATTATATTTTAAATACCTTTATCAAGATTTTTCACATCAATTGTATATTCTTTGTATACATTTTTCGTATACATGGTCAACATTTTTTCTATACACATTTAACATTTTTCAAATGCTTTATCGACTTTTTCAAATGCAAGATTAAAATAAAAGTAATGCATGGCTCAATATTTTTCTATACACATTTAACATTTACCAAATGCTTGATTAAAATTTTAAAAATAAATTTTCAATATTTTTTAAAATTCTTGATTAATATTTTCATATACATGATCAAAAGATGTCATCACTTTTTTAATACATGGTCAATATTTTTCAAATGATTGATTAATATTTTTCAAATGCTTGTTTAACATATTTTAAATACATAATCAACTTTTTCACACCCATTGTATATGTTTTGTATACATTTTTAGTATACAAGGTCAACATTTTTTAAATACACATTTAACATTTATCAAATGCAAAATTGAAATTTTTGAAAATATTGTGAAAATCATATTTTGTAATATGTATGTTCAGAATTTTTGAAACTACCAAAAAAACTAAATAAAAAGAAATAGCAAAAGGTAAAAAAAAAAGAGGTAGTAGTCCCGCGAGCTTGGCCAGCCAATTTAGGCCGCTACCTTGAGCGAGAGCTGACTCTATCTCGCTTGCAGCGGGACATAGTCGCGCCCAGGTTCTTCCTCATTGCTATCGCTCGCTCGCTCGCCCCTGGCTCGCTCGCCTGTTTGCGCCCTTCACTGGTATTTTTTGCAAATGCGCGTCTGAAGCGATCCCAGCACTGTCTCGGCCCATCTAATGTGTAATTTTCTGTGTTTTAATCAACCTAGTGAACTCCCTCATAGAGGTAACGTGAACAGTGGGATGTGGTAGACTTCAGTTTTTCTGTATTTTATTCTATTTTCTCCCATTTTCATATTTTTCCTTTTTTGTTTTCTATTGCTTTTCTTTTTCCAGGTTTGACGAATTGTTCGCAAATACGTGAACATTTTCTTCAGATTGATGAACATTTTTTATAATTCGATGAACTTATTCAAATTGATTATTTGTTTTTCTAAATTCGCAGAAAAGGTAAAATTTGATCATCTTTTTTCAAATTCGATGAAGTTCCTCGAATTGTTTTAAGTTTTGATGAACTTTTTCCAAATCACTGCACTTTTTCAATTTCCATGATCTTTTTCCAAAATCGATGAACTTTTTCTCAAAATCGATAAACTTTTCTAAATTAGTAAACTCTTCTCAGTTTTGATTAACTTTTTCCCAAAATCAATGAACTTTTCTCCAAACCTGATATACTTTTTCAAATTTTTGAACTTTTCTCAAAATCGACGAACGTTTTATATTTTGGACATTTGTTCAAAATTCAGTATTTTTTGAATTTGTGAATTTATTGAATTCATGCTTTTCTTCAAATCTATGAACTTTTCACAATTTTAATTCTTTTTTAGAAGTGAACTGATCAGATGGGCCACGCTATCTTGTCAACAGGTTAACTGCACAAAAATTAAACAAGAGCAACGGGCGAACGAAGGAAACAATGACCAGCAAGCGAAGTGTTTTATTGGGCTGCCCAAGTGAAACATCATCGGCGCCAGTTTTTTAATCAGGCGCCTGAAGCGCTGATTAGGAGCTGCCGCCTGTTTGTTTGATCTGGTGACAGGTGGAAAGTTAACCCATTATTCTTTGAATTTAAAAATTTCCTAAAAATGAGGAAACTCAAAAGATTTTTTCACGAATTTAAGAAAAAATAATAATTTCGTAAAAATATAATTTGAAAAAGACTCGAACTCAAGAAATGTTCATGAATTCATAGAAAGATTAATAAAACAAGATTAATAAAACATGAATTCATACAAAAGTTTAAGTTTTCTAGAAAATTTTTAATTAATAAAACAAGATTAAAATTTTGGGGTGTCACAACACTACCCCCCTTAAGAAAAAATCTCGTCATCGAGATTTGTTAAGAGTTGTTTTGAAAAAAACAAATACTCCACGGTTACGTGTTTTTGCAAGCAGTGTATGTGTTCGAGTAGTGGTGGATCCATGTCGTGAGAAGATATATGGTGCAGCAACTCAAGGAAAAGAAATCTCACTTCAGGATTTTTTCGCGAGAGAACAATAGTAATATATTAGAGTCAAACCGCCACAGAACTATTCACATTAATAGAAACTAAATAATTTACTCGCCGCGCAAACTCGGGGTGCCACGCATATGTTACAACTCATAAATAAATGTTGCAATAATAAACACAGCAGCGACGTCTATATTGTAAACGGTAACTGGACGGGGTCCCGAGAAAACGTCTCTGGTACTGGGATGCACTCCTCCTCTATCGGGGAAAGCGGATTGATCAGCCGATGAATGTGTCTCTCCTGGTCGGGCCTCAGTGGTCTGCCGATGGCGATCTGAGGATTTAAGTCCGCGAGACTCTGGAGATATCCCATTACTCGCTGGGTCAAACGTTCTTGAGCGATGACGTACTGGACCAGGTTGGCCAGTACTGGGTCTCTCTCAATCCGTCCACCAGGAAAAGATGTTACTTCTCCGGGTGCTACACGGCTCGGAAAGTAATAATACCCTCGTTCGCTGGCATAGGGTACCGCGAATCGAAAGCGAGCGAGTGCTTCGTAAGCAGCAGCTTCTATGGCCATATGTGGGGTCGGCATAGATTTCCCCACGAAGGAAACTTCCGTTGGGTCTTGGTTGGAGTCTACGGGAGGGATGTGTACTGCTGCCCAATATTTCGAGGTGGAAGGGGTGATCCTCGATTTGAACAGCTCGTACTAGGGTGGCTGGGTAGAACCCATGGTACTGCAGGTAAAGTCCCACAATATTTTGACAAAACTACCCGGGGTTGCATCTGGGGTTCTCAGATAAATACTAGGGCTCGGCATGGCAGGAAATGGTTGTGAGGGTGGTGCACGAGGTGAGGGTGCTAGGTAAGGTCACGAGGTGGCCTTCTTATATAGCATCCGGGCTGGTTATTTACCATGGTGAAAGGTAATAAATTTGCCAGTCAGCTCCAAGGGTCGGGGTCAAAGTCACAGATACATACCTCACTAAAGTGACGTATCACTGTGGGGGTTGTCGGGGTGGTTTTGGTAGCTGTGCCCGGAAAAATATGCAACTGCGTGCTGACATAATTATGCAATGTTACTATTTAAAACAGAGGCACAACAACAGGCTGCGTTAATTTACAAGGTCACCCGATTACAATGCGAGGATACACTGAGACTCGGTACTATTCGAGTGATTCAGTCTACCTCGTTAATATCCAAGCGGGCTTGCCTTGTGGATGTCGAGGCTTCTCCACGGGTCTCACCATCGGGATTAGCTGGAGGCGGTTGAGGGACTGCGGGGTCAGGGTGGCGGTGATGACCATCGCGGGGATTGTTGGCCACAATCTCGTTGGAGTGTGCTCCCAAAAGGCGACGAAGCACTTCTGGGGTCATCAAAGTGCCTTGGTTGATGGCTGGGGCTGATCTCAAGGTCTCGATTGGTTGTCCGAACAGCACGACTGGGCTGTCGGCGTCAGGCTCGTCTTCTCCTCTCGCCGGGGCTCGACGAACCAGCTCTCCACGAGCTGCGATCAGATCAATGGTGATTTGATCGAATAGTGCCTCTAGTGCACCTACATAGCGCACTAGGTGCAATAATGCAGGATCCGTCTTGTGATCTCCGTTGGCAACCTGGGGTGGTCTACCATACCCTTCGCGCCTGGGGTAGTAGTAGAACGAGCGACAGTTAACTCTGGGCGACAACTGCCGGAGTTGAACTATAGCCTCTCGAGCAGCTAGCTGGATGGCTTGTGGTTCGAAGGAAGTTGTCCTTCCGGTGAACCTGTAGGGGCGTTCTGGCGACAGACCCCTACCGTAGATGTGCACCGTGGCCCAGAATTGACGGCTTTCACCGCCCATGGGTCCTTGGTACACAACATATTCTGGTGGCTCTTCTAACGCATAGGCACGACAGGTGAGGTTTGCGAGTATGGTCGCAAAACCTCCAAGGTTGGTTGCTGTGGTCTCATTGTGCACGACGGGGCCAGGCATTATGGCTCGGTTTGAGGTAGAGGCTGTGCTGTGCTGGGTTGAGGCTAGCGTGCCCTTTTTATAGAAAAAGGGGACGAAGTCTTCCTTCGCACGCTTGCGAATGAGACGTTATAGGCATCGGTCACTGGCGCGTGATCGACAGGCTAGGTTGATAGGTTGGGCACCGACTGCCAAAAGTGTCGGTGTCACTGTGTAGCTATCTTGCACGAGAAGCTTGGCTGGGTTTTGGTTAAGGTCTGGTGGTTTGGCCTACCTAGGTTTTTTGACCTGGCTAAGATAGGATTAGCCAATGGTCAGCCTGGCTCTGATACCAAGTTTGTGGCGACCGGTTTTCCGGGTATTAATTTCCCAGAAAATGGCTTTTGTGCTCACCAGCCCCAGGATTACTGTTAGCTGATGAGGCACCAACTTGTTACAGAACTCCAAGCAAGAATACAAAAAATGTAGTACAAGACCATTCTGGTCTGTGAGTACAACAAATGGTTTCTAGTGGTTGATGGTGGAAGCGGTTTGTGGATCATCAGTGTCTATGGGACTCCATTTCCCACAGGAACAGCTGACCAGGTTAACTCCTATCTTCGCGAGGCTGCTATCACCGTTGCTTAGGTTCCGGGGCTGTCGTCACGGTCGCTCCTCTCCGCGCAAGAAATCTGGCCAAGACAATAGCTAGGGACAAGCCAGTGAGTACTTTGAATGTACTCGCAAACATTATGAATACGGGTATAATATAACAACGATGTTCTGAAATATTTTATGTTCATGACGTCAGTCACAAAAGATAATAAAAACTCTGATGCATGCAAGCAGGTTATTTATGAATATGCAATAACATAGTAATAATAAAATGCACCAATCGGGTGTCTGAAGCGACGCCTCGAAAGGTTAGTAAACAAAGAGAAATGCCTCAGTCGGGCGTCTGAGCGACACCACATAAAGGGCTTATAAAATAAATAACAAGCATGCCACAGTCGCGCGTCTCAGCAACACCGCATAAAGGGCTTATAAAATAAAAACAAGCATGCCACAGTCGGGCGTCTCAGCGACACCGCATAAAGGGCTTATAAAATAAATAACAAGCATGCCACAGTCGGGCGTCTCAGCGACACCACATAAAGGGCTTATAATGTAAATAGATGACAAGCATGCCACAGTCGCGCGTCTCAGCGACACCGCATAAAGGGCTTATAAATAATCACAGTGAATATCCAGAAGGTAGAACTATCCCAGGGATGTTCGAATATGCCAAAAATATAACGGGTTAGTCCACAACAAAATAATAATCATAATCAACACAAGTCTCAAGTCGTGATCCCAGTTCTGGTTTAACAGTTTCTCCTCCGAAGACCGACACTAAGACCGACACTTGACCCATCCCAGACTGTAATCCTTAACCATGGACACGGCTATTAGAATAGGTTTCATCTCTGCAGAGGGTGTACTCTTTACCCACGAGTAACGGATTCCTTTAGTCCATCGGGACTAATTCCGTCTACGGCCTTTTAGTTGAAAACACACCTAACTTGCACACACCAGCTTAACTTACCGGTGTCTGGAATCACCCACGATGCCTGTCAAGCAAAACTCTAAGTGGGGAGGCTACAACCTCGCGTAGCATGGGATCAAATTTATATCGCGCGCTCTAAGGGGTGGCCTCCCCTCTCGGTCTCAACCGGAAACATCCATGCCCCCGGACCAGGTGGCCTGCCTACCAGCTACAACCGGTATCTTCCACCATGGCCTCTCTGTACAGTGTGTGCTAGAAAGGGGTTAACGACTTACTAAACCGTACCCTACTTGTTGTAGAGACGAGTGGTAGTACGAAACAAGTATGGGGGTTACTGGAACAAGACTCGATCTATGGTCAACTCAGGAGGTTTAAGTATTCCCTGCATGATTAGCATAACGAATATATTTCATCCAACAGACAGAATCACCACTCATCATACCCCTCATGCCATGCCGGACACACTCGTCTCGACGAGGAACTAGGGACAAGCTCGGGTCTACCCAAGACAGAGACTTTCCCGTTTTCCTTCCGGTAGGCATGAAAGGCATACGAGGATGATCACTATCACAAGCATGTCCATTTCCAACAGCAAGGAAATTTCCAATGAGCACTCATGCAAATGATCACATCACCACATAAAATAACGAGTTCTACGTATTGAGGTGGTGTCATGATCGTGTCAAACAATGCATGCAAAATATTATGCCAGGGTTCAGAATGCTTGCCTACAAGGTGTGGAAAGGTAGGGTGCACTCCAAAACTTTTGAAAGTTCGCCTCTCTCTCTCCAAAGTCCTATTTTAAATAAATTTGAATCAACACACAATTTCAAAACAGCACAAAAAAGTTTTTTGAAATTTTTTCAAATAAATCTTAAAATAAACGAGATTAAATTTGAGAGAGGCAGGAAAAAGAATCAATTCATTTGGAGATGTCATTAAAAAGTTATAGGCAGTCAAAGTTGTGGTCAAAATCTGTTTTTTTAATAAAACAGAAAAGGAAAAACGATTGGAACTGACCACGTCGAAGGCATATTTTGA
Source organism: Triticum dicoccoides (assembly GCF_002162155.2). NCBI lineage: Eukaryota > Viridiplantae > Streptophyta > Magnoliopsida > Poales > Poaceae > Triticum > Triticum dicoccoides. Next base: position 819,299,568 of record NC_041383.1, on the reverse strand, counting down.
ATTTACGCTTCCACTTACTCCAGCGTGGACGACGCGTGAGTCACTGACAGTGGGCCCGGGGGACCCACTGGTCAGGTTTGACTGGTCTTCTCCCTCCTCTTCCTCTGCCCCGAGCGGAGGCAGGACTCCGGCGATGCTCGCCGGCGAACGGCGGCACCGTTCGGGAAACGGAGGTCACCCGTGGGCTCAGGGGGACGAGGCGGTCCCTTCGATAGTCGTTTTGGTCTCTGGGGTGGACGGAGCAGCCGGCGGCGAGCTTCGCAGCGGACGGTGTCCGTCGGGCAAGGTGGTTTTTCTCCCGCGGTGAGTCCCGATCAAAATCGAGCAGGGGGATGGATTCACTAGGGGGAGAGGAAGCTCCTGGTGAAGAGAGTGGAGAGGGGGAGGCTCTGGTGGCGCCGGAATGGCCGGGACAGTGGCGGCGGCTGCGGTTGCCGGAGGTGGGGAGGAAGACCCCCCGGGGTCGATTGGCTGCCATGGGAGAACTAGGGGAGCATTTTGAGGCTGCCTGCGGGAACGAGACGTGCTCGGGGCCTCTTCTTATAGTGCAACGAGGTCGGTTTGCGGCGGCCGTGGATAAGTTCGCCGGCGAACCGCCTCCCTGTAGCGGCAGGGCGTCGTGGCGGCGACGAGAGCTAGAGGACACGTGAGAGGATGAGGCTGAGTTGTTCCAGGGGCAGGTGGCGAGTGGGAGAGGCTTGGGCGGCGCCGACCTGGCAGAGACGCGCTGCGGACGCCTGCATGCCGCCAAGGGGCTCTGACGGCGGTGCTGCAGGGCACCAGGGCTGCTTGGCGTGATGCGGTGAGAGGGAGAGTGCGTGGCGCGGCTCTGCAGTGGGGGCAAAACCAGGGGCGCGACGTGGCGGCTCGGGCGCGACACGTGCAAAACGCGCGCTCTGCTCGCGCCCAGAGCACGCACGGGACGTGCTCGACAAAATGCCAGGGCGTGCTAGAGGTCTCGGGTGAGGCTGGGAATTAGCAGACCTAGGTTAGGAGTAGCTAGGAGTTGATTGGACAAGGTGGTTAGGCAAGGGAAGCAAGTTCATAGTGCAAACTAAAACTCATGTCAAAACTGATCATGCCCATAAAGTGTTTGATAGAATGCCACATGCACCTAGGCATTTCTTGGAGTGGTCAAATCTTCCAGAGTGTGGTCTCTTTGGAAGAATGAGAGGGTGGTGAGGTTAGTTTGCCAAAGGAAGAAACTTGCTAGTGCAAGTTTTGCAAATCTTCAGTTCTGGACAGAAGGTAAATGACATCAATGCATGGACCAAAAATCTCCCAATGGGTTCATGCTCTTGGACTTAAGGGTTTGGTAAGGTGTACTACAAGTAGGAGAAAGCTCATGGGTAGAGGAGCAAGTTAGAAGATGGTTGCAGTGCAAATCACCAAGTTGCACCAGAATGAAAAAAAGGTTGTTTCACTCAATCTTTTCAAAGAACATCACTGGGTTCTTGCAAAAACTTAATTAATGTACTCCTGTTGATATCCCAAAATTTTGGTAGAAGTTTTAAAGAAATATTTAAATAGGTTGTAGTGCAAAATTGTCCACTGGACCAGATTTGAAAACCTGGTGTAGACCTTAAAATATCCAAGGAATGAAATATATTTTTGCATAAAAGTGTTTTAAAAACATCACATGACATCTCCAAATTTTTTTGGAATTTTTTAATGAATTTATCAAAGGGTTGCAGTGCAAAAGAGGCACTGAAGCTTAAAAAATCATTTTTAAAGAAATAAGGAATCAGGGAAAAATAATTATGCAAGTAAACCTACTGATAAAGAATTGTTTTATTTGAGAGGGCAAAGTCCAATAAAAAAATGGGAAGTTTTTTCACTTGAGGTAAAGCTCCATAAAAATAAAGGGAGGAAAGGTTTTGAAATGAAAAGAAAATCCAGAAAACAAAAGTTTAACTTTCCTGGCAAAATTTTAATTAATAAAACAAGATAAAAATTTTGGGGTGTCACAAAAGGCTAACGTAGTAGCCGATGCGTTGAGCCGTAAGAGCCATGTCAACACACTCATGACCGGAGAGTTACCAAAGGAGTTAGCCGAGGACCTTCGCGAACTATGTTTGGAGATAGTTCCGAGAGGTATGTAGCAGCATTGGAGATTCAGTCAACTCTGATGGATAAGATCAGAGAAGCTCAGAAGATCGACAAGGAGATCGCCTCTATAAAGGAGAAGATGAGCAAAGGAAAAGCTATAGGATTTCGTGAGGATGAGCACGATACCCTATTGGTTGAGGACCGCGTTTATGTGCCCAATGACCCGGAGATCAGGAAGTTGATTCTACAGGAGGCCCATGATTCGCCATACTCAATTCACCCAGGAAATACCAAGATGTATTTGGATTTGAAGGATACTTTCTGGTGGACCGGAATGAAGAAGGATATAGCGGAGTATGTAGTAGTATGTGATGTCTGTCAGAGAGTGAAGGCAGAGCATTAGAAGCCGGCAGGATTGTTACAGCCATTGCCGATACCCGAATGGAAGTGGGATAAGGTAGGCATGGATTTTATCACGGGATTGCCCAGGACTCGTTCAGGCTACGACTCGATTTGGGTTGTAGTCGATCTTTTGACGAAGGTAGCACATTTCATCCCAGTGAAGACCACCTACACCAGTGCTAAGTTGGCGAAGATCTACATGACCAGGATCGTATGTCTGCATGGAGTTCCGAGGAGCATTGTATCAGATAGAAGAACTCAGTTTACCTCAAATTTCTGGAATCAGTTGCACGAAACCTTGGGTACCAGGCTAGAGTTCAGTACAACTTTTCACCCGCAGGCAGATGGACAGACCGAGAGAGTCAATCAGATTTTGGAGGATATGCTGAGAGCTTGTGCGCTAGATTATGGATCTAGTTGGGACGATAATTTGCCATATGCAGAGTTCTCCTACAACAACAGTTATCAATCCAGCCTAAAGATGGCCCCTTTCGAAGCTTTGTACGGAAGGAGGTGCAGAACCCCATTATCGTGGGATGAAGTTGGAGACCGCCAGTTGTTTGGACCGGATTTGATTAAGGAGTCTGAACAGAAGGTGAAGTTGATTCGCGATAGGCTCAAAGTAGCCCAGTCCAGGCAGAAGAGCTACGCAGATTCTAAACGCAAGGAGACAATTTACGAAGTCGGAGACAGAGTTTATCTTCGTGTATCTCCACTTCGGGGAGTTAAGCGCTTTGGAGTTAAGGGAAAGTTAGCGCCACGTTTTGTGGGGCCTTACAAAGTTCTGGAGCGAATGGGAGAAGTTGCTTACAAATTGGAATTGTCCGAAGGATTGTCAAGAGTTCACGATGTGTTCCATGTTTCCCAGTTGAAGAAGTGCCATGCAGAGATGGCTGATATACCGCTGAGAGATACAGTGCCGCTTGAAGCAATTCAGTTGGATAGTGATTTGACCTATGAGGAGAAACCAGTCAAGATTCTCGAATATGCCAGCCGAGTCACCCGCAGCAAGGTTGTCAAGTTTTGCAAAGTTCAGTGGAGCCACCACACCGAGGATGAAGCCACCTGGGAGCGAGAGGAAGATCTGCTGAAAGACCATCCTCACCTATTTTCTAGCCAACCCGAATCTCGAGGGCGAGATTCATTTTAAGGGGGTTGGTTTGTAACATCCCAAATTTTCAATTTGGAATGTTATAAATAGATCATCATTGCATATCATATTTTATTGCATTTTCGCTTGATCCTAGAAATTTCACGCAACTCAAGGACCCACGGAGAGAGTTGGGAATTTCGTTATTTTCATATTTGAGTTTTCTCAAATTTTGAAAATAGGATCATTTGGTTTTATTTATTTTATCTTCAATTATTTCTATAATAAAATATGAGAGAGGGAATAAAATGACTTTCCCAAAATAAAGAAATATTGAGGATTTGATAAGAAAATCAAATAAGATTTTATTTTGGAGTTTATTGCTATTTTATTTGAATTCAGAAAAAATGCGCGTTTTTCAAAATTGCATTTAGGCCCCAAATAAATGTTCATCTAAATCCGCTTGATTTTAGAAGTCGGAGAAAATTTATTTTGGGATTTTTGGTGTCCGTTTAGTATTTATTTTATTTGTTTTTCTGCGTGTAATGTTTTTTTTAAAACGAAACCGACTTTGGGCCGTGTTCGGCCAGGACTCCGCCAGACCGGGCCTTTATAATGCGCCGCCTGAGCCCACCCGAGCCACTAGCCCGCCCCGCGTCCAAACCCTAACCCTAAGCCGCCGCCGCCCCGGATCCCGCGCCGCCGGACCCTGCCGCCCCCTCGCCGGAGGTAGCCGCCGCCTCGCCGCCGCCGGTTTTCCTCGAGAAAACCGTTCGGTTTTTCCGCCGGTTTTTCGTTCGTTTTTTTAAAACCCTAGATCTGTTATTTTTCTTTCGGTTTAGTTTATTTAGCGGACCTTCGTCTGTACGTTCATTTTAATGAACGGTTTCCGTTGTTTAGCCGCAGACAGCGAACGTTCATTCGTTAGCCTATTCGTCAGTTTTTCTTTTTCTTGGATTTTCCGCAATTATTTATGATCGTGATATCCGATCTGTTTTTCGTTTTAGTTTATCTTTTCGCTCGTTTATCGGAATCAGGCGATTCAAGCGCCTAGAGTTTCATCTCGAAACCCTCTTTCCGTTTAACCAACTCAAACAAGTTTTTGCTACTGTAAAATTTGACTTAGGTCCAAATTAGTAAACGAAGCTGGTTTCTTTCGCCGTTTGACTTTCGTTGCTTCGTTTGATTTGATTCTTTTTGCAAACCGGAGTTCTTAAGTTGAACTTTCTGGTTAGATCTCTTATTTGAGTTTTACCTGTACATTTAATGAGTGCTTATTGTATGCTTGTTTGTTTGCGATAGAGTATCCGGAGTGCGCCGCTTGCTACTTCGAATCTCTAGGTTTCACGGATCATCAGCAAGGCAAGTAACACTTTGATCATACCTCTTTACTACCCTGTTTTATTGCATTAGATCAATCCTCAAATAATTGCATGATTAGGATCTGATTAATATGTGGGTTTTGGGAAGTAGATGAGGTAGTACCTATTACCTGTCTTATTATCAAACCCTTGGGAGTTACTCTACATTTGCTTATTATGCCATGCTATGCTAGTAAACATGGATTGGGTGAGTGTATCCATGAAAGATGTGAGATTGTTAAGTTAAATGGTTTATTTAAGGTGGCAACTTTAATACACATCTGGGTGGATTGAGGCAGCTGGGTATTCCAGCGATTGCCTGTTTTCTTTATGGACTGCCACCCAGGCTCAAAGGGATCATGAGATTATTCATGCTAGAAACTTCCGTGTGCAGCCACAAGCTACTATGGGCTCTAGCATAGTTGATTAAGTCGTGCGAACTCTTACAGTGGTAGACTAGCAGATGTAGGGGAAAGTAGGTGTAACGGTCTACCCGATCGTAAGGTGCTAGCGCTTCTGAAAGACTATGTCTCGGTCAACCGTTTTCTCAAACACCATGTAGTGCGAGAATCTCAACGGAGGAAATCGAGTCTTCTGGGGAAAAGTGCGCAAACGTCTGCAGAGTGGATAAACTAATCATGGTTAGCCGTGTCCTCGATTATGGACATTTTGAGTATCTAGTACTTGGATTATCATGTGAATCTCATCAGGTTACTTTAATTAATATTGTTGGGTTTAAATGATGATGTTTAATTGGGATTGAGAGGGTGTCTACACTCTCAATGTTTAACAACCACCATGATAGTTAAATAAAATTTATTCCTTTGTAGTAGGGAAAAATTGGCTTTACGCAAAAAAAACATGTAACCATAGAGTTTTCCACCAGCCATATATGCATGTAGTATAGCTTTATTCTTTCATTACTCTCTATGTGTTACATTGCCAGCATATTCCATGTGCTGACCCGTTTCGGGCTGCAACGTTCATGTTGCAGACTTTTCAGATGACGAGTAAGGTGCTTTTAGGTCGTGGTTCTATACCCAGTGATGCCGTTGGAGTTGATGGACTCACTTATCTTCCAAGCCTTCCGCTGTTATCGTTATTAGATGGCCTTAAGCCACATTATTGTAATAAGCGTGTGACTGCTACTCTGTTATAAATCCTTCGAGTACTGTGCGTGTCAGCATTACTGATCCAGGGGTGACACTGATGCACAGAGATCAGACTGTTTGAGGTCTGGTCGCTACAGCTTATGACCTCTGGGTGCCGCCGGTTAGAAAAAATTATGCAGGACTTATTCAACAAATTTGACTAGCGAGTCACTAGTAGATTATGTAGAGAAGCTATGTAATCTCGGGTTTGACCGATTCTGGTTATGTTATCTATTTTTAATGCACTAGGTAATTGCCCGTGCATTGCTACGGGGGCATACACTGCGTTGTAGACCTGGTAAATTACGACCACTCTTTCTCTCTCTTTCCCTCTCTCCCTCCATTTCTCTCTTTTCCTCTCTCCCTCCATTTCTCTCTTTCCCTCTCTCGCTCCCCCGCCCCCCTACCCCTCTCTTTCCCCCTTGACACAAGATGCAGTTTTCGACCATGCCACCACAAACAACGATGTTTTTCTCCCACTCCTTCCTGCCTTTATAGTGCTTGTCTTGCACTTTGCATTCTTCCATCTGCAAAGTTTCCCTTTGCACCCTGATCCCGCAGGATGATAAAAGGTAGGTGTCATCTTCTTTTCTCACCGTTGGGTCACGAATCCAGCCCGACCTCCATCAGAATAGGAACACCTGATGGACCCCCAATCCAACTTCCACCACAAGATATAATTAATCCAGTAAATTTGTCCTTAATAGTAGTTAACAAGTATGCTTTAATTTGGTTTAGTTTCAGTGTAACACAACAAACAAAATACATAACACATGTTTACTTTTAATTTTAATTAGTGATAGCAAACCAAAATAAAGATCTTCACGATGGCTTCAGAGGACTATGATGATGTACCTTCTTATTCTTCTTCTTCATCTTCTGCTTCCACACCAACAACACTCTAGAAGCGCAAGTAAATGAAAACCCAATCGGTTTAGAAGCACATAGACTCTTCGTTGGCATGAGTCATAAGCTGGCTAGACAACCCAATCGATTTGATCGACCCAGGCACGAGTCATAAGCTAGCTAGACAACCCAATCGATTTGATCGATTTTGGCCGTAGCACTAGCGCAACTACATGCACACGAAAAGCAATTTAATAGCCACATACCCGTCGACGAGCCTGTTGATTTCTCTTTATCGCTTCACCGTTTGGCTTGCAGGGGGTCAACTAATCAGCTGTGTAGCTGCATGCGCACATTGACACATGCAGCTAGTCAGCTACGTAGCCGCATAGGCCAACCAAGCCGGCTGGACACACACATTTTTTTATCAGAATCTAATTTTTTTTTGGTCACATAGTATATGAGGGGTAAAATGGCCTTTTCACGCGTCATTTAACACCGTCGGAGGTGTTCATAGGGGTAGGGTGTGCGTGTGTGCGTTCATAGGGGGTGAGTGTATGCGTGTGTGTATGAACGCTTGCGTCTATACTGCTATGAAGGGCATAAAATTTAGACTCAATGTTACATAGGAAAGAAAAATATTCAATATCAAATAAGGAACAAAAGTTTAAGACAGTATTAAATAATGGATTCTCTCTCAAAACATGGGCGAAGCCGATCGATCGGTATCAAAATCGGCAGTTTCGGATCGACACGTCTGACTGGATCACAGTGACAGCACGATGAAATATCTTGCTCTATCCGAGGCAGGGGAGCAACGAGGCGCCGCAACTGTGATTTGTGGGAGGGAGACATGTGGAGTAGAATAATGAAGCAGCATAAGAGGGTGTTTGGATCACTAGATACTAGAGACTAGAGACTAGTAGTAGTCACCTTTAGTCAGTAAACCTCCAAACACCCCTGACTAGTGGGTGACTAAAACTAGTTTAGTCCCTAGTCACCCCACCCCCAACTTTTACTGACTAGAGACTAGTAATAGTCACCTTTAGTCAGTAAACCTCCAAACACCCCTGACTTTTACTGACTAAAGTCCCCCTCTCTCTCCTCTAATTGGTGTTGCACAAGGGACATCTAATATTGAGACATTTAATGCTGACTAGTAGTAGTCACCTTTCAAACAGGGCCACTAGTAGTAGTCTGACTATTATTAGTCACATTACTAGAGAGTATCCAAACACCCACTAAGGAGGCTAAGCGGTCGCCGGCCCACACACACATGTGCCCACATGCCGGCTGCCTCTCCGTGCGCGCGTACGCGTTGACAGGCTGCCGGTCAGCCAGCCGAGAGAGGAAAAAAAATCATCCGAGAGCAGAGGAGAGAGGCGGAGACTGGAGAGATGTCGGCCATGGCGGACGCCGAGGCCCCCTTCCTGCTGCCCGCTGAAGACGACGAGGCGGCGCCGCTCGCCGGCGTCTCCGACTTCCGCGGCCGCCCCGTGGCCCGCGCCGGGTCCGGCGCCTGGCGCTCCGCCCTCTTCGTCTGCGGTACGTACTCTCCACAAGCGCTCTTCCCCTGTTCGTTCGTTAAGGCGTTAAGCAGTGATCTTCTTGTTCCATCCGGCGTGACATGAGGTCGATCTGGCTGCGTCCTGCGTGTAGTGGTGGAGATCGCGGGCAGCTTCGCCTACTTCGGCGTGTCGGCGAACCTCATCACGTACCTGACGGGGCCGCTGGGCCACTCCAACGCCGCCGCGGCCGCCGCCGTCAACGCCTGGTCGGGGACGGCCTGCCTGATGCCGCTGCTGGGCGCCTTCGTCGCCGACTCCTGGCTGGGCCGCTACCGCTCCATCATCCTCGCCTGCACCCTCTACGTTCTGGTAATTTACCCTCTCTGTTCAGTTCGCTGCACCATCATCGTCATGCACTGTAGATGCACCATCATCGTCCTATGTTCTGTTCAGTTTACCTCTCTCCTGTTTCTCAAAAAAAAAAAAACATTTTAGTGTAATCATAGATTCATTGTGTTCGTCCTTTGAAGTCGTGTCTTAGTTAAGATTATCATTTTTCATGCAGCTCATAGTTATTTTGACTGCGACTTTGCAAATGTTATCATCATTTTAGCATATCGACTTTCAGGTTGCTGGAAATGGGTCGTAGTTGAGTGCTACGAGGTGAGAGGGGAGTTTTTTTTTTTTGCCATTCCTAAAAACCCAACATGGTCTCACAACTACTTAAATGGTCCACTCATACGAAACTCCAAAATCAAACATTTTTACTTCCATGAAACTGGGTTAAGTTTTAGAGACAACTCAATCGCTCGTAATTTGAGTAAATTGAAACGTAAAGTATGTACATATAAGTGTCATGTTAAACCTGACTTCAGTTTTTTTTTTCACCATGTTGCACGAGATCATAATTTATATCTGAATTCTTGATGTGGATTGAGTTAAATTAGTCTAGGATTTTTCGTTTAGTTTGTCCCTCAGCATTAAGAAGTTCAAAATATGGTTTTAAAAATGCTGGCCTAGAAAATTAATAATTTCTTATAGTTTCGTTTTGTCCTTTACATTGAACATTAAACGTTAAGCAGACACTAACCAAGTTTTAAAATATGTGTGTATGCGTGTGCAGGGATATGGCATGATGACTCTAGTGACCACGCTCCAGACGCAGCGGTCATCGCCGGCCGGCGACATTCATTCCTCTTCACGCCCTTCGTCGCTGCATGTGGCCTTGTTCTACGCCTCGCTCTACCTCATTCCTCTCGCACAGGGAGCCGACAAGCCATGCGGCCTCGCCTTCGCCGCTGACCAGTTCGACGCCGACCACCCCAAGGAGCGTGCGTCCCGCAGCTCCCTCTTCAACTGGTGGTACTTCTCGATGGCCATCGGCATCTCTGTCGCAGTCGCTGTCGTCAGCTACATCCAGGAGAACGTCGGCTGGGGGATCGGCTTCGGCTTGCTTTGTGCCATCATGTTATGCGCCTTCGCCGTCTTCCTCTCCGGCACCCGCACCTATCGCCTCTATGCACCCACCCCGGGCGCCGAGAGCCCCTTCGCCCGCCTCGGTCGCAGCCTCATGGCGCTCGCAAGGAGCTCGAGCTTCCTCCGTACAAAAGGATGGCAAGAAGAAAATGGCGCAGCCAAGTCGGAGGAGGCACGTGGCGTGCTGCGGCTGCTGCCGATCTGGGCGGCGTGCCTGGCATATGGTGTGGCGTACGCGCAGATCATGACGCTCTTCAACAAGCAGGGCCGCACCCTGGACAGACGCATCTTCGGCGGCCTGGAGCTGCCCCCGGCGGCCCTTCAGACGCTAGGACCGGCGAGCATCCTATTGTTCGTCCCCATCTACGACCGCCTGCTAGTGCCGGCTCTGGGGCGTGCGACGGGCAAGCCATCAGGGCTGACTCTGCTCCAGCGTGTGGGCATGGGCATGGTGGTGTCGATGGGCGCGGTGATCGTGGCAGCACTGGTGGAGGGTCGACGGCTGGAGACGGCGCGGGAGCACGGGCTGGTGGACGACGCGAGGGCGATGGTGCCGATGAGCTGGGTGTGGCTGGTGCCACAGTACGCGATGATGGGCGTGGCGGACGTGCTGACGGTGGTGGGCCTGCAGGAGTTCTTCTACGACCAAATGCCCCGCGAGTTGCGTAGCCTCGGCCTGGCGCTCTACTTTAGCGTCATGGGCATCGGCGGGTTCATCAGCAGCGCCCTCATCTCCTTCATCGACCGTGTCACCGGAAGCGGCGGCGACGACGGCTGGTTCGCCGACAACCTCAACCGCGCCCACCTCGACTACTTCTACTGGCTGCTCGCCGGGCTCTCGGCCGCCGAGCTCGTGCTCTTCGTGTGGCTCGCCTGCTCCTATGCCTACAACAACAACAACCACAAGAGGCTTCAGCACTGAGTGATCACCGGAACAATTCCCAGTTGTGTAAAAAAAAATGGTCCAGATCGTTTAGTAGTAGGTAGGAAACAAGAAATCTGCTAGTAGTATTAAGCGGATGGCATTTGTAATTGCAAATGTTAAAATGAAGGGCGAGCCGATTGGAAATTGATGTACTCTGGCACATAGAGCGGTTGCGATCTCTTGTGTGATCTGAGGTGTTGCAGCTTGCAATCATAGAGCGGTTGCGATCCATCTGGCCGACAGGTGCTGTGACGGTACTACGGCCTCATAAGTCCTAGGACTTTTTTTAGTCCCAACTTATAAGTCCCAAGTCCCTAAAAAGCCCCAACCTGTTTGGTTCCTGGGACTTGGCATGGACTAAAAGACCATATAACAACTATAAGTCCCTATAAGTCCCTCCTTGAGAGCCTTATTTCATAAGTCCCAAATGCTCATTTTAAGTCCCTATAAGTCCCTCCTGTTTGGTTTAGATGGGACTTATAGAAACTTTTTTAAGTCCCTAAACCAATAAGTCCCTAGAAACAAACACCCTCTATAATTCTTTATTATCAAGGGCTCCTCTGAATTGGTGTGTACTGTAGTGATACGACAAATCAATCATGTGTTCTTTATCGAGATTGCTCAACTTGGTAAAATATTGACAACCGGAATGTTGTCACAACTCCTGTGGTGTCCAACGACCTCATGATTGAGTATACTACACTCTGTTTGTGCTCTGTTTCAACGAAGTAGTTCAACAGGGACATCCCAAGGCAGCAAATCAAGATTACTGTTTTCCTCTGAAACAAAGGGAAAATACGACCAGCTATTACGATGATGCATGTAACATAGGGGCCATTGTTCTGCTAATACTCCCTACGTTTATTTTTACTACTCCTATTATATTTTCCCAAAGTCAAGCTTTATAAGGTTTGACCAAATTTATTTTGTAAAATATCAACATTTATAACACCAAATAAAGATGATATGAAAATATATTGCATCATAGATCTAATGATATTGATGTTCTATTGTGAATGTTAATATTTTTGGATAATAAAGCTAGTCAACTTTAGAGAGTATGACTTCAGATAAATCTAATACATAGAGTGAAAAGAAACAGAGGGGGTAATAAAGAGCCGAAATGCAGTTGTTTCTTGGAGGACACGTCGTCCAAAAATTGCACACATAAACAGTTCCGCACAATGAAAAAGGAATTGTTTGAAGGAAGGTGCAAGGAATTATTTTCCTCATAGTGGTTAGCTATATGTTAATTGTGTGTTGTACTGACCGGGACATCTGGCCCTCCTTTTTCAATTTTTTTTATCAGAATTAGAAGCTTCAGCTTTTTTTCAAAAGAGAACAGCGTAGTTGTGACCCTTCTTTATGCTCAACATTTTCTGCCAGAATCAAATAAAAGGCTAGAGTTTTGGTTGGTACAGCCATGGCATCCAAAAAAACCAACAAACCTCCATGCCATCGTCATGGATGGCCAAATGGCAAAGGAAACACATAAATAAATGTAAATAGAAATCCTCACCGTCACCCTTGTGATAACAATTGTCGAAGGGTGGCATGACAAGCTGAGGTTGATGTCAATGTGATCGTCCACCTGTGTGTTTGATGGCAAGCCAATGCATATTAAAAGACATGCCAACGCGTAAATCATATCGCTAAGTTGTAGAGTAGGACAAGAAACACAACCTTTGTAATGTCCTAGGGCCTAAATACGCGCGCGGGGAAAGACAACAAACACTCCTCATCACCATAACTCGCATCTTCATGAGCATGGTGGAGGTGGCTGTATGACCCTCCACCTTTGGTACATATGATGTCCTCTATTTAATATATGAACTGCTACAAAAATCCTACAAAAATTATTGTACACCATTTGAAGATGAAGTGTTGTCAAACCACGGAACAACAGAGGTCGAAGAAGTGTTCCCAGAGCCCTAAAGTTCAGTTGACGTTTGAGTTTTTTGTTATAAGTTCTCATGTGTTCCTATCACAACTGATTCCACTTTCTTACCAAGTACAAAGCACACATGCATTATCGGTTGGTTGTAAAAACCTCGGAATATGAAAGGCATATTTAAACAAAAAATAACCAATAAACAAGTAGTGTTATATTAATAAGAAACAAAATCTTTGGTGACAACTCTTAGATTCTAAAATACTGTATTTTTCTTGCCCATAGGAAAGACAATCAAATGCTCTAGAAATTTCTAATTACCATTACAATTTAAGATAGACAAACATACGCTCTGTAAACCACTGCTAACTCATTTATTAGAAAATATGCTAAGAGCTCTCTGCCAAGGTCTTTAAGAATACCAAAATGCAGTATGTACTCAATGAATTTTTTTGGTACCACAAATTAATATGTTGATGTACATGATATTTCATTTTTCTCTCTCTTGGATCTCAATATATTTGAATGAATAAAAGGATACCGAGGAAACAAGGCATCAAATAGAATAACTAATGTAACTTCTGTTGCAAATGATGTGAAATTATTTGAAATGCATCTTCGATGACTACTGCTAATATTGTATAAAAATATTATTTGACTCAAATATTCAGTTGTAATATCAAAAAATCAAAACTATTAAGTTCAATAGAAATTTTTATGTCATTAGATAACACAACACAATACACTCTCATGTACGATAGGTAATTATCAACAGTAGACTCATCATATGGTTTAAAGAGAGAAACATAAAAGTTTACAAAATAAAGACTAGTTCTTCATCAATTTACACTTATTTAATCGTTTAGCGAATATTTATGGTTTCCAAAACCAAATGCTTAATCAAGGTGATGCATTCTGTTCCATTGAATAGGTACACATCATCTACATTGTTAGGATCACAATGCAAAAAAATAATTAAGTAAATTGGCTAAACGGTTTATAATATGCAAGAATAAGCATATAATGATGGAGTTTTCACAAAAAAACACTTCTAAGAAATAATGAGTTGCGGGCATTGATATTACCCTTAAGAAGGAAATAAAATAAAAATTAAAATAAAATCTAAATAATGGATTTTTCTAAGAAATAATGAATTAGTGGAATTCGTATTACCCTTTTCAGAAGAAAGAAAATGAAACCTAAACTAAAATAAAGTGAAAATAATTAAATTTTCCAAGCAAAAATGAATTTGTGGCATTGATATTACCCTTCTAGAAGAAAGAAAATTTAAAAACTAAAACTAAATCATGGCAATGAATTTTTCTAAGAAGAATAAATTAGTGTCAATTATGTTACCTTCCCATAAGAAACAGAATGAAAAAAAATATAATTTTTAAAATAGTTAATGTTTTAAAAGAAGTTTGAAGTAGTGGCATCGATATTACTCTTACAATAGATAGAATCTGAAATTAAAAGTAAAAAAACGCCAAAAATTGCTCACCATTTACACAGGAATTGTGCTTTGTTATAACATGCCAAAATATATAGTATTTTTTTTTGTAAAAAACAAATTTTTGTGAAGAAAGAATGCATTAGTAGCATTGGCATTTGATCCATGGAATCTCTACTTATCCAAATCAAAATAATGAAGTTTCTAAGAAATAATGAATTTCTAGTAATGGAATTATCCTTTAAAGTAAATAAGTAATGAAAAATATTAATGCACAAATATGGAAACATTGTGGTTTTTATAGTATGAAAGAATAAGCATATAATTGTGGAATTTTTGGAAAAAGAATTTTCCTAGGAAGGAATAATCAATATCATTGCAATCGAAGATAAAAATTGAAAATAAAACTACTAAGGGGGCTTTAAGAAGAAGAAAAAGGCAAAAAATGGTCAAATTTGCAGAGGATTTGCACATAAATTGCGTTTTTTATGATATGCAAGAATAATCATATAATAGTGAAACTTCATTCAAATAAAAGGATTCCTAAGAAGGAATGAATTAATGGCGTATGCCTTAAAGAAGAAATAAAATGTAATAAAAACTAAAAATAAAGTAAATAAGTTTTCGAAGGAAGAATAAATTAATGGAACTGGCATTACCCTTAAGAAGAAAGAAAAATAAATAAACAGCGGCAAAATTTGCACACAATATTCACAAAAAATATGCTTGTCAAAATATGTAAGAATAAACATATAGTTGTGAAATTTTCACAAAAATAATTCCTAAAAGGAACGAATTAGTGGCATTGATGTTACGCTTGAAGAAAAGAATGAAATAAAAAAATAAAAATAAGGAACAATGAACTAGTAGTAATAGTATTTCCCTTTAAAGAAGAAAGATAATGAAAAAGTTAAAAAAACTTGCACACAACTTCATTCTGCACTTGCACCTTTTGTAGTATGCAAACAATAATCATTAATAGTGTTTTCACACATATTGCATAATATATATGTGAATACGCTTACACTAACACAACATCCTAAAAATACCTAGAAAATAAAAATAAAAACCAACTAACAAAGAAAAACAAAAATGCATAAAAACAGAAAAAAATAAACATTAAAGAAACAAACAGAGAGAGAGAGGATGGCTGCATCACAGTTAATGGGCTTCGGCCCAGTAGCAAGTCGACTGACCTAACAACTATGGGGTCCACTTACCCCTATGTCAGCAAATCCCCCATCATTTGTTTCAGAATTGATGTCACGTGTGACCCGTACATGGAATGATGAAGCGTTGGACATGCACCTGCTTCCGATGGACGCCGAGATCATTAGGCAAATTCCAATCAGCTACAAAACACAGCCGGACTTCTATGCTTGGCAGTATGAAAGATCGGGCCTTTTCTCAGTCCGATCATGCTACAGGATGGTTGTAGAAACAAAGTATAGACGGGAAGCATGGTTAACGGGACAAACAGAGAACTCGGATACGTTGAAACAAGAGAAAGAATGGAAGAAGCT
>NC_041383.1:819270408-819283473 GCF_002162155.2 Triticum dicoccoides | reverse complement strand
CCAAACTTCGAGTCTTCACCTGGCGATTGGCTCGGGCGTCTCTCCCGACGGGCCAAGAACGGGTGAGGAGGCATATGACAGAAGATGCAACATGTCCGATCTGTTTGGCAGCTGTCGACTCATGGAGGCATGCTCTCCTCAACTGTAACATGGCCAAAGGAGTGTGGTCACTCCGGGATGATGATGCACTACTCCCGGTCTATGGCGACGAGACACTGGACCCCAAGCTTTGGCTTTTCAGTCTGCGTAATACATTGAGCAAGGATAAATTCATCTCTGTCCTAGCCACACTATGGGCAATCTGGTGGGCAAGAAGAAGGGCTATCCATGAACACGAGTTCCAGAGTCCATTGTCGACACATTTATTTATCGAGCGATACTTGCAAGAGATACATGAACTACCCAAGCGACGAACCGGATGTATAACAAACGCAACACCTAGCTCGCGAGGTACAGAATGGTTACCCCAAGCATTGGGGAGGTTAAAATGAATGTTGATGCAGCGGTGGCGAAATCTTCTAACATTGGTGCTGTTGGTGTGGTCTGTCGAAGTGACCGTGGCGTATTCCTGGGGGCGTCCACGGTAGTATTTCAAGGTGTGACAGAACCTGCTACTCTGGAGGCGTGCGCGTGCAGAGAAGCTTTAGCTCTTCCCGAGGATCTGGCCGTCTCAAAGGCACGCATTGCATCTGACTGTCTGAGAGTCATAAACAACCTAAAGAGCGAGCGGAACTTAGGCGTGTACTGCATGATCCTTAGAGAGATTGACGATAGAAAGACGAGACTACAGAGTTGCGAGTTTGTCTACGAACACCGCGCAAGTAATGATGAGGCACACAGATTAGCTAGATCATCCACTACACTTTGTATTGGTAGACATGTGTGGCTTATTGATCCACCGGATCACATTTGTATCCCTTTAAACATTGTTGAATGAAATAAAGTGCGGTGTTCTTCTAAAAAAAAACTATGGGGTCAGTCAAAAAATACAAGCCCAACACAACATATAGCACAGCCCAGAAAAAAAACACAGCACAAATCTCCAAGCAAAAATCAAAGGCCAAAAAATTGACTGACCCGGATTCAAAATTCAAGCAACTTGCAACTAGCTAAAGTGACAAGCAATACGTGCATGCGGGGAAGTTGAAAGTCCGGTTTTCCCGGGGGATGCGAAGAATTAGGGAGGACGGGAAGTGGTTGGCGTCAATTTTTCATGGCTCTATCACGTGCACGTGATTTGCATCTAACGGAATCGTTCAGTACTGTTGTAGAAAAAACTGTTGTTCAGAACTTACAATTTTTGTTTAACAATTGCCTTTAGTTGAATAATGATTAGAATATTTAATAAGCAAATAATGCAAACAAAATATGATATTGATATAAAAGATTCTAATAATGCGCCGCTCGCATTCTCCATCGCACCCACGGCCGTCGGCGAGCGCGACCGGCACTACGTCAACGCGGATGTATGCCGACGTTATTGGAAAACGAAGACGCCGCTCCCCTGGAGCGGCGCACACCTCCTCAATAATTGCCATCTCTCCGTCGACCGGGTGCCGACCCCGCCGGTCCTGACGAGCGACCGTGCCTGGCGCAAGGAGATCGAGCGCCGCCGCCGCCTTCTTCCCAACAACCTCTTCTACGACCCCAGGTACGCCTCCGACTCCGGGCTCTGGGACACGTGGTTAAGGGACGAGCACGATGTGCAGCGCGCCTCCTTCTTCATCGGCACCTCGTTGGGGCCGCAACGGTCACGTCCAGAGCGCGGGGCGGCTGCTCCCCGGGTGCGCAGGCGTACGCGGGTGCGTGGCCTCACACCCACGCCGTCGCCTTCACCATCTCCGTCGCCACCACCACCTCCTTGCATGACAGAGGAGGAGGAGGCCCGGCTCATGCAACGTGTCATGGACTCCATGAAGACACACGATGGGCCTCAAGGAGATGATGACTCTCTCTGCGGCCGACGACGTCGCCATCCCCGAGATGGAGATGGTGGACGGTGAGGAGGAGGTCAACGAGGAGCAGCCCATCGCCGCCTTCCACCCGGGGCTGGTGGGCCAGGGGTGGAGCTGGTCGTGCACGGCTCTGGAGATGGCTGACGCCGTGGGAGGCGTGAACTGATGCCCCACGCCGCCACGGTCATCGGAGCAGGAGGCGTCGCTACGGGAGGAGGTGGTGCAAGCACCTCCCGCCTTCCAGCCCGGCCCCGTGTACCAGGCACCGCCGTCCCACCTCTGGACGCTGTCGGACTATGTCAACCTCGTCAGTGACGACGAAGACAACGGTGGCCACTGAGAAGACGGCGACGGCGACGGCATCAACGGGCACGACACAAGTGCGCGGGCGACGGATTTTTTTAATGTTAATTATGTCTATGTGGCCCGTGGAACTGGACCGTTTTGGTTGTGATGTTTAATTATGTTTTATGTTTGCATTTATTTTATTTTTTTCAGCATTTCATTTAATAATTTTTGATTTTTTTATTTACGTTCACCCCGAACATGATTTGGTGTGGGGCCGCGTGTTGGACGCGTCGACAACCCAACGGCCCCAAAGTGAACATGGACGAATCCATTACCGCTCCAGACAAACGAAAACAGGCCAAAACGTCCGTCCGTTTGGGGTTGTGCGCTCGAGTTGGGCTTATCAATCCGCATCTTGAAATCGCATCCTGTCTGTTCTTGGACGGGCACGTCTGACCGGATCACAGTGACAGCATCACAAAATATCTCACGCTATTCCAAGCAGGAGCTACGAGGCGCCGCAATCCCGCAACTAGTGACTGACAAGTGATACTGGGTCACGTGTGGAGGAAAATGGAGGCAGCAAATTAAAGCTAAGCTGTCGCCGGCCCACACGAGTGCCCATATATGCCGACCGCCCGCGCGCGTTGACAGACTGCCACTGCCACTGCCACTGCCAGCCAGCCAAGAGGAAAAAATCAGCTGCGAGCAGAGGAGAGGGAGGCAGAGAGATGGCGGACGCCGAGGCGCCCTTGCTGCGGCCCGCCGAGGACGACGGCGACGAGGCGGCGCCGCTTGCCGGCGTCTCCGACTTCCGAGGCCGCCCGGTCAGCCGCGGCGGCTCCGGCGGCTGGCGCTCCGCCCTCTTCGTCGTCGGTACGCACGCGCTCTCCCGCAGTTGGTTCGTTAAGCTGCCATCTTGATGGATCCGGCCATCTGGCTGGGTGGGTGCAGTGTTGGAGATCGCCGGCAACTTCGCCTTCTTCGGCGTCTCGTCGAATCTCATCACATACCTGACGGGGCCGCTGGGCCACTCCAACGCCGCGGCTGCTGCCGCCGTCAACGCCTGGTCCGGCACGGCCTGCCTGATGCCACTGCTGGGCGCCTTCGTCGCCGACTCGTGGCTGGGCCGCTACCGCTCCATCATGCTCGCCTGCACCCTCTACGTCCTGGTAAGTAGTAAATCCATCTCCCCTTCCCCTTCTGTTTTTACATCATCACCATGTTCGTATGGTAGTATAGATTCAATCGTAAGAACAACTGAGTAAATAACTTTTTCACCATCCTTCACGTGAGGCACATGGTTGGGAGATACGAAAGATCTAGTCGTCGGCATGCCAATGCATGGCTGTGAGCTGTGTGTGATGCGTGTCCGATCGACCAACCGAGTAATGGTCGCTTAGGTCCACCTCAAAGAATCGTTGGTGATGTCGACTTTGAATATTATAGTAGAGTTAATCGATTAGCACTTATCTCCTTTTCTTGGCTTGACCATGTCTTTGCTAAAATTCTCATTTTTCTTTTACCTAATTGTTTTTTAATCCTAAAAACGCAACATGTTAATTGTCTTTGATTTAATTCTTACTAAATCTGCGACAATTAATATGGATCGAAGTGATAGTAATTCTCTCGTAAAAACACTGCAATCCATACTATCCTAACTTATGTTTTTCTTTTAAGGACCCACCTATAATTTTTTTATTGTATGGAAGTTCTTGTCAAGATTGTTTGTATATAATATGTAGAGTAAATAGCATAAAACTACTACTTTATAGGCTAGGGTTCCAAAAAATTACCGAAAATAAAATTTTCTCTGATAGCTACCAAGTTAGGGTCGGCTGTTTCAAAAAAACCCAAATCGCACAGTGATTTAAAATCAATCTAGATTATGACAGGTCGGGCCCGCACCTAAACAGGACGTTTGTTTGACTGT
The DNA here is from genome assembly GCF_002162155.2 of Triticum dicoccoides. Taxonomy (NCBI): domain Eukaryota; kingdom Viridiplantae; phylum Streptophyta; class Magnoliopsida; order Poales; family Poaceae; genus Triticum; species Triticum dicoccoides. The sequence goes on along the minus strand of NC_041383.1, from coordinate 819,279,297 downwards.
TTGTTTGACTGTTAGCTTACACATGGGGTCCACATGTCAGCCTCAACCTCCTCTTTTGAATCCTTTCCTCTCTGCCTCATTTCGTCAAGCACCTTGTGTGCGTGCAGCTCGATGGGGGGAGGGGGGCGAGAGCTCGGTTGCTCGTCGGGGACGAGAGGTTGGTTGCTCGTCGCGAAAGAGAGCTTGCTAGATCCGGCGTACGGCCTCAGATGTGACCATGGCGGGTCAGGCGGCGGAGGTCGAGGTTCAAGGCAGGCTGGCGCCGTCCATGGCCGTACGCGGGCGGCAGGGCGCAGCCGTCGCCAGCCAAAGCCGGCGACTCGATTCCGGTGGCTGCCGTAGCTCTCGCCGACCTGGCCACCCTCGCGTGAGTCGGGCCTACGCTCGGCGGCAGGAGCGGTCACCGCTCGGACTCCGGGAGAGCACGAGAGGGCCTGCGTGTGTGTTCGCTCCTGCGGGAGGGGGGCCGCCTACGCAACACGGCTGCGGGCGCGGGGAGCTGTAGGCGAAGGTGGTGCAGTCCCGCCGGCGGCGGGGCGCGATGGCGCGATGCCGGGCCGAGCTCGGAGGGTGCATCAATGGCCGCAGCCGGCGAGTTTGAGTTCGAGGTGGGAGAAGGAAGGAGACATGCGGGGGTGGCTTTTGGAGCACGGCGGTCGGCGGCGACCTCGCCGGCGACGGCGGAGAACACCGGGAAGGCAGATCGATGGGCGGCGGCGCTGCCGCGCTGGGTCGCGCGCTCCTGGGTCGCCCTCGCCCTCGTCCGTCACTTCTCTTTTTTCATTGCAAATGTTATTGCCAATGACATGTGGGCCCTGGTCATAACGGGTCAACTTAACTGTTCAGTTAACCGCGTTGACTTTTGTGCCACGTGGGACCTAACGTGTGGGCCACATCTGTCAGAAAACAGTTTAAATCTTAAGCACACAGCGATTTGGGTTTTTTGAAATAGCCGACCCCTAACTTGGTAGTTATCAGAGAAAAATTAATTTTCGGTAGTTTTTTGGAACCCTAGCATGTAAAGTAGTAGTTTTATGCTATTTACTCATAATATGTATATGACCTTTGGTCTTTTCTGCAAAAATAAAACTCACAATTTTGATTTGCTTTCATATTAGAGTAAATCGCGACGGAAACCCTCTTTTTGTTAAAAACCCCATGTTGAACCTAACTTCAGGTTATTCAACATGTTATTGATCCTGATGTGAATCAAGTTCAATTACGTAGGATTTTCTTTTAGCTTGTCTCTCGGCATTAAGAGAGCCCCCCCCCAAAAAATGGTTGTCAACAATTTCTAGGGCCTAGAAAATTTCTCCTTTTCGTGATTATTAAAAATTAAGCTAACACTAAGCAAGTTAAAATTGTGTGCATCCATGCAGGGATACGGCATGGTTACTCTAGCGTCCACTCTACTGGAGCAAAGCTCCTTACCGGCTGGCGACATCCATACCTCTTCCGGCCCTTCGTTGCTACAGGTGGCCTTCTTCTATGCCTCGCTCTACCTAATCGCCATGGCGCAGGGCGCCGACAAGCCGTGCGCTTTGGCTTTCGCAGCCGACCAATTTGACCCCGAGCACCCCAAAGAGCGTGCATCCCGTAGCTCCCTCTTTAACTGGTGGTTCTTCTCGATGGCTGTCGGCATCTCCATCTCCGTCGCCGTCGTCAGCTACATCCAGGAGAACGTCGGTTGGGGAATCGGCTTCGGCATGCTTTGCGCCATCATGGTTTGTACCTTCATCGTATTCCTCTCTGGCACCCCCACCTATCGCTTCTGCGCTCCTACCACCGATGTTGAGAGTCCTTTCGCCCGCCTCGGTCGTAGCCTTGGCACACTCATCAAGAGCTCAAGCTTCCCCTTCAGTACAAATGGACACCAAGATGAGGATGTTGTGGCAAAGTCCGAGGAGGCGCGCAGCATGCTCCGTCTGTTGCCGATCTGGGCGGCATGCTTGGCGTATGGGGTTGCGTACGCGCAAATCATGACGCTATTCAATAAGCAGGGTCGCACCCTGGACCGTCGCGTCTTCGGAGGCCTTGAGCTACCGCCGGCCGCTCTTCAGACACTGGGGCCAGCGAGCATCCTGTTGTTCGTCCCCATCTATGATCGTTTGCTGGTGCCGGCACTGGGGCGTCTTACTGGCAAGCCATCGGGGCTGACGCTGCTGCAGCGCATGGGCACGGGCATGGCGGTGTCAATGGGAGCGATCATCGCAGCGGCGCTGGTGGAGGGCCCACGACTAGAGACAGCACGGGAGCACGGGCTGGTGGACGACGCCAGGGCCCTCATCTCCTTCATCTCGACTACTTCTACTCGCCCGTGTTACTAGAAGTGGCGGTGGTGATGGTTGGTTTGCTGACAACCTCAACCGCGCCCACCTCGACTACTTCTACTCGCTGCTCGCCGGACTCTCGGCCGCTGAGCTCGTGCTCTTCCTTTGGCTCGCCAGCTCCTACGCCTATAACAACAGCCACAAGAGGATTCAGCACTGAGTGATCACCGGGACCATTCGAGGTTGTGTAAAAAAATGGTCCACATTGTTCAGTAGGTAGGAAACAAGAATCTTTCAGTATTATAAACAGATTGCATTTGTAATTGCCAATGTTATTAAAAAAAGTGAGCCGAATGGAAATTAATGGCTTGCTGCTACCTACCACGAGCTCGCTTGAGTGTCCAATGCATCATAGAACGCGGTGGCGATCCACCTGGCTGACAGGTGCTGTCACGGTACTACGACTGTTTATTCTTATAAGGGCTGCTCTGTTTATTTACTGGATCCTGAATTGCTGTCTACTGTACGGAGGACAAATCAATCTTGTGTTCTTGTGTCCAACCACGTCTTGATTGAGTATACTGCACTCAGGGTGTACTCTATTTCAACGAATCAAGGTTACTGTTTCCGTCTGAACGTCCTAACTTTATGGAGTTGAAAGTAGAAGCTGGCTGCTCATATGAATACGTGATGTTTCAAAAATAATTCAGGAACAAGTCCGAAAAAAAGGCTGCACAAAGGGTAATTAGAAATTTCCAGAAACAATTCGAACTCGACGGATACACGGGGTACTTGAATAGAGTACAGTAGGAATGATTACATATGTACCCAAACATTTAAATTATTGTGTTGTGAAAAATATAAATCATTGCACTATAATAATATAAATAAAAGATGAGTTGTACGATCCCTACCCAGATCCAGATGGCCCGGTCAGTGATGCTTTCCCGAGAGAAACGGCAACTTGTGACCATTCTCCTGTGTACGGGGCGTGCAGCATGACATACAAGTGCCCGACGACGCTGATGGCCATGACCAACACAATGAACAAGATGATGGGTCTCTTCCCCCACTTCCCCATGATGCCAAGTGCAAATGGGTAGAGGAGCACGAGGATCCCCATGTTGAACACCATCCCGAGAAGCACATGTCGCGCCTCATCTGTGAAGAAGCCCCATGTCGCCGCCTTGCCTATCGCCGCCCCGACGGCCGCGACATTGACGATGATCACTGCGGCAGTCGGGATCAGCAGCGGCACCCACCGCACTGTGTAGAGATCGGCGAACTTGTCGTTGGAGCAGGCCTCCGTCTGCTTGGATGTGAGCCTAAAGTATATCCCCTTCCCCGTTACGAGCTTCAACAACATGTAGAGCACCGCTGTTGGGTACACACCCGTCGCCCCAATCATGTAGAACTGCTCGTTGCGGAACCAGTCTAGCAACGTGATCCCCGACCATCTTACCTCGAACATGCCGATCAAGTGCACCATCGCTATGATGGCGACGAGGTACTCCATGTACATGCCGAATGGCCTCTGGATGTAGAGCTGCTCGGAGAAGAGCCACATGACCGGGAAGAAGTTGTAGGACAAGATGAACACCGTGACGATCGGGTACGTCGACATGTTGAGGTAGGCGATGCGTTGCAGAGGGTGGAGCCGGCGACTGGCGATGAGGGCATTGTTGTGGGAGAAGAACACCTCGAGGGACCCGCCAGACCACCGAAGCACTTGGTAGAGGCGCTCGGTGAGGTTGATCGGAGCCGTTCCACGAAATGCCGCAGGTTCCATGGAGCAGTACATGGAACGCCACCCTTGCCGATGAATGCGGAATCCTGTCACCACGTCCTCCGTCGCGATGTTGTACACCCACCCGGCATCTCTCCCCCATGAGCTCCCGTCCTCGTAAGCACACATCATCAAGGTAGCTAGGTCCTTGCTGAGGCGCTCGTCGACCAACACCGGGGTGATAGATCGATCTTGGATCGCGGCATCCGGCACCGAGTTGATGAATGACGTTGAGTAACCGAACTCACCTGTCTTACAAACAAGTTTAGTGTTCTCTGCTCTATAGTGTGGCGGCTCGATGCCATAGAGCGCGACACGACGGAACATGGTGCCGGTGCCGAGGTAGGTAGGCCCTTGGAGGCCGTTGAGCGCAAGCATGGTGCCGTCGAAGAAGACACGGTTGTGGTTGGCGTAGCGATCAGTTGGGTCGACGTCGTCAAACCGTTGCGGGAACTGGACGAACGCCGTGTTCTGACCGTCATGAGGGTCGAGCATGAAGCACATAGGGGCACGGAGAGCTTATGAGTTGTTGATGTAGTGGTCGCAGTCAAAGTTGATGACGAAGGGCACGTTGGAGAGCAGCGCGGAGACACGGAGCATCACGTTCATGGCGCCTGCCTTCTTTTGGTTGTCATAACCAGGGCGCTTCTCTCGGGAAATGTAGACGAGCATGGGGAGTCTCGTGTCAATGTTGGTGAAGTCAAATGGATTGTCGGTGCTCGCGAGTGATCCAAGCTGTGGCTTAAAGCTTGGATGGTCTAGTAGGACCTGTCAAAAGAGCAAATGAACTTAAGAAATTTGCCAACTCACAGTAAACTGAATATCTACTTTATACACCGACAACGCATTACTCAAAATATTTTTTGAAGATATTCATTTCATGAAGAGGGGGAATTTTTACCTGAACAATTCCAGCATGTTGTCCTCTTCGGTGGTTCTCGGCTTGCTCAACCCATGTACCCGGCCATTGTGTCCCATCAGCCATCCAAGTGGCACTTACACCACCTTTGTTATTCGAGTTGTAGGCATCAGATCCCTCATGAATTCTCCTGCCATACCCCCGGCGTAGGACCGTGTCTTCATCCCAAAATAGCTCTCAGGGGACCTTGGCTCGACGCAATGCTTCCGGCAAAACGGGACCCACAATGCAGCAAAACTGGCAACCTGGACCATCGCCTCGTAGTGCACCAACATGCCACCATCATCCGAGATGTAACAGGCGTAATTGTCGACCGGGTAATCGGCGGCGAGGATGGAGAGGATGGTGTTTACGGTGTATAGGACGGGCTCATCCACGGGATCGACTGTGGTGACGAAGACGTCAATCCTTGGAAGGGTGGCATCGTCGTGCCGGTCCGCAAGGGCGGCGAGATCCGGGACACGCTTGACCGGGTTGAGCTTGGGGAGCTGGTTGAGGAGCCATGAGAAGCCGAACCAAGCGTCGGCAGTCATGGACGCGGTCCAGAGCCACACACCATCGCGGTTCTTGTGCTCCACGCGCCACTTGAAGAAGGCGACGACGGCGACCAAGCGAATGAGCATCAAGAACCTGTTGTTACAACAAGATAATATTATTCACAAGTGTAGGATTGTGAAATCCTTCATATAGAATCATAGTCCTCCATCCGTCCTATACATAGCTAGTGATCGTTGGTTTCGCAAAGCTTTGGAAAGTTGACCAAATTCATGTGCTTCCTCTCATCCAAACTAAGTGTCGTGATGAACTAAAACCACGACACTTATTTTGAATCAGATGGAATAAAAGATTATCTACCTTAAATATATAATGTATGGTATATACCATACAAAAATATATTTGATGATGAATTTTGATATTGACTTTGTATTCTTCTCTCTAGACATTGATTTCTACAAACTTTTTCAAAGTATGACCTTTAAAAAAACAATCAAACGCGCACTTTGTTTATTACGGGACAGAGGTATAGAAGTAGTGCGAAAACCAGAATGCGGAATGATCATCGACCTGTAAGGGTGCAGGATGCTTCCCTTGACCTTCATGGTCCGAAACAGCAGAGGCCGGTTCCCGTCGCCGGACATGATACCTCCCTCATCGGCGGCAACCCACACGTCGTCCTTGGCGCCAAGGCCCCGTTTGGCCACGGGGGAGTCCGCCGCGACAGAGACAGCAACGGCGTCGCCATCCGGGATGCCGACACGGAGGGCATTGGATCTGCGAGTGACTGCCGCAGCCATCGTGCAAGGCAAGGTGGCCGGTGTTGGTGTATGCACACACACGCCCCTATGCCAGTATGTTCGTGTCTTTGGAATGCGTGTCCGTTGGGGGTTTATATACAGCGTGGGCAGCCGCTTCCGCAAGGTCAAATGCTAGTGCTACTGCTAGCTCCTCGTCGTCGTTGTCGTCCTCGTTGCTACGATAAACCATCGGCCGCCACTTCCGCAGTTCGGCGTGGTCAACTGCGGCAAGGAAAGGATCGTATTCTGAGGTCTGGCTGATCAAATACAACCGGCCGGCGGAAGCTCACCTGCTGCTAGTTATAAGCAAAAGTATATTTCATGTCAACATCGATCGTTAGAGAAGACGTGTATGCTTGCACTAGTATATCAAGTGAAGATGTGGATAAAAGGACGTAGGGAAAGGTACGGGAGAACATAGTGTTCTCAACGTGTGTGCGCTCTGAATCAGCCGGCGACAGGTCTATGGATGCTCTACCACTGGGCATGCCCGCTTTACTTCCCTCAACAAGCACTCGTTCGCTTTGCTCGGCTCACATATTATTTTTGTGATTGTTTAAGGGTGCCTCTGCGCTCTTTCCTCTTCCCGCTTTCTTTTTCCTTCTCTTGGGCGTTCTGTATCCTCTTGTGGAGAGTCAAATTGGCCGGTGTTGTCTTCTGTGGGCTGTTGTGACTGTTTTAGCCCGGTTTTTGATATATTAATTGGCAACTCTCCTCTTCTTTTTAATGAATCGAGATCCTCCGGAGCCGACTTAAAAAAAGGCAATGCTTCTCCCACACCCCCACTTTCCAGTGACAAAGGGTCTGGAAATAGTAGAAGCCCACATGATGCCTTTCCAAAATGGGGATCCAGCACCTGGATTGGCCAATAGTGTATTTAATAGTGAGGGTCAAATTAAAATCCCTAAGATTTGGTACTCCCATAGTTCCGAAAGATTTCTTCTTAGACACAAGCCCCAAGTTAGCCGGATGTACTTATGCTCATCTCCAAGATTAAACCCAAAAAATGAGGCATCTGGGAGGTAATAACATTGATGGTCCATTTGAAATATTCGTCGTAGAAATAAGATAGGCGGGAATACTAGAAATACAAGCACCAAGCAAAATCAGCTTACCCCTATAAGGCAGGATTTAACCCAGCCAACCAGAGATCTTCTTAATAATTCTATCATCCACAAGCTGAATATCTTCCCTCCTAATCTCTTATGGTGCAAAGGCACACCTAGGTATTTGAAAGAAAAAATCACCAATTTTGCAGCAACAAATCTAAGCCAAAGAGTTAGCCAAATGCTCTTCCACATTAATAATATGAAAATCACTTTTATGAAAGTGAATTTTATACCAAAAAGTTTCTCAAAGCAACATAAGATCCACTTAAGATTCCTAGCATGATCTAGAGAATTATTCAAGAAAAGAATAGTAGCATCCACATATTGGAGACTCACTACACCCCCATGAATAACATTAGGTATTAAACCATCAATTAAATTGTATTAACAGCTTAACATCTTAGAAAAGCCATCAACAACCAAGTTAAAAGGTGCATGGGAGAGGGGATCACCCTGTGTTATTCCTTTAACCCAAATAAAATGAGGTCCATTAGAATCATTAATTAAGTATGACACGAAAAGGGGCCCTAAGATAATTTGCTACAAATCCGCCTAATCCACTTATCCCCAGAAGCTCTAAAAGAGAGTATTTCCACAAGGAAATCCCAGCTCACTTTGTCATAGGCCTTATCATAATCAAGTTTCAAAACCAGGCAACTAGAGCCAGTTCTACGAATCTCATGAATCACCTTAGCATCAGTCTGAGCTTAAGATAAGAACAATGGAGCAACAATTAGCATCAACTAATCTAGTTGGTAGCTTGCTCTCACCTTTTCTCAACTCTACGAACATTCTGTAAATTGCACGTCCTTAAAATACATACATCTACTTTATTTGCCTATTCGATTGTTATATCTACCCATCTGATGTAAAGATTGTATAGGTAGCTCGCATCTTTTGCCCTTTCTTCCATGATGCATGCTAGCTACATTCATTAAGGGCTACTCAGTTCTTCATTTTTTTTCGTGATTGGATTGTGTATGCTACTCGGGTATTGGTGATCATGCGAGTTTACTAAATTCTTGCGATGTCACCAGAGATTGCCTATTTTCTAATTCAACGTTGAATGGTAAAATTTTGTTGTGTATTCAAGGTTTGATTACTATTATCAATATATATTCATTCAAACAATAAGCCGATGGAGCTAGCATATTCCGTTACTTGATATACCCAGACAAGATTACTCTGTGAGGTTAGCTGTGCAAATAATTGTTCTTGGCTTTGATGAGCAATGATAATGGCTCTCACCATTAAAGTACTTGCTCAAAGTATGATTTGGTACAATTCAATCCTGGGTTTACCACGCCATTATTAATTTGTCACATAATTATAGTTTCATTCTGTTTGTAGTACTGGTCTCAAAGAAGAATGTAGAAAGGCCTTAATTTGAATGATGGATAAATACAAGATCTATGGAGAATATTGTTGTTTATCATTAGAAAATAATGTATTGTATTCTAGCAATAATCCTACACCTACGTTACTGGACTCCTACGTAACTTGCCATAAA
>NC_041383.1:819264460-819270014 GCF_002162155.2 Triticum dicoccoides | reverse complement strand
ATCCTCTCCCCTATTCCCAAATCTCAAAACTCCACATGAGCATTTACTTAAAAACCTTGCCTAACCTTTGTGTGGGTATAGCATTGTCCGTATTCTAGAGGTTGTCAAATACTAACGACTTCTGTTCCGTGGATATTGCCTTGGTCCAGCCAAGGATACTAGTCCCACGTACTTCCTCCGTCCGGAAATACTTGTCATCAAAATAAATAAAAAGAAATGTATCTAGATGTATTTTAGTTCTAGATACATTATTTTTTGTCCATTTTGATGACAAGTATTTTCAGACGGAGGAAGTAGATAAGAACATAAATAATTAACTAACTATTTTTGTGAACAAACCATCCGACGACTCTTAGTGCACAGAAATACCCTTCTCAAAGAGGCCATCAGTAGCAAATCTGCGTTTCATGTGCTGACCGATTTTTGTATGCATGGTTAGTTGCAAACCCAACACCTCTTCTCTGCCTGTTCAGAAGGGGCTCCTCTAATTTGTGGGTCTTAAGTGAATTCAGAATCAGTCAATTCCGCTTGCATGTCAAATTAAGTTTCGGTATGTTCAGTATGAAGAATCCCTAAGTAGTGCTCTTTCCGCAAAAATAATAATTAAGTAGTGCTCTGGAGATCCTGTTAGCAGACACCGGTTGCTGCGCCACGTCTTTGGTGCTAACGATCTTGGAATGATGATTACAGTCGTTAGTTACAAAACCACCTTGACCAGGTCTGCTTGTGAGCGTACTAGAAAACTGCAACGAGAGAATATCGCGAGGAAACTAAGTCTCAATTCATAGAAACAACGTTGAAAGTTTTAAAAAAATCGAAAAAATCACAGTATGTTAAGAGGGTTATGTCATATTGCCATGTGAAATTCCAAGTTTAAACAAAAAATCATTTAGGAGCTATTAAAACAAATTCAACAATGAATAGAGATGTTTCATGTTCGGCTCTATTCAATTCTGATTCTGTTTCTTTCCACCTCATAAACGAATTTGTGTTAGAATTAGGAATTTCATGTGATAATAAAATATCACTTTCAGCATATTGTATTTTGAAAGCGATATTTTATTAGCACCCCATGCCACCTAGCTAGCATAGCAGCTCTCACATGCCTGCTCGCGTGGGCCATCCCAACAAACGCGCCGCTCACTTCGTCGCCCTCCTCCCCCCTTGTTCGACTATATGACTGCTGAAGGTTGACCAGTGACTGTTTGACCATTGACTTTTGAAAAAAAATGTTGGTTTGAAAAAAAATAGGAATTTGAAAAGCTTCACAAATTTTACAAATGTGCATGAAGTTGAAAAATGTTCATACATTTGATATCATGAATCATTAAAAGGTACAAAAAAATATTAAATTTTCAGAGATTATTTTTATGAATTCTTCAAAAGATTGTGAATCTAAAAAATGTTCATGAATTTTTTGAAACAATTACGGATTTAAAGATGTTTACCTAAATTGAACAAATCATGAAGTTATAATAAAAAAAGAGAAAATTAAAATAGAAAAACCAACAAACAAGAAAAGTTCCGACGGAAACTGAAACCAGAGAAAACCTAGCGCAGAAAACTAGAGGGGATTGAGAGCTCAAGGGCCGATAGCCCACATGGGCAGGGGTGTGCGCCCTGTACCAAATGATTTCACGTTCTTTCTGCAACGGAATGATTCCAAGGGATTAGGTAGGGAGCCGACCCGGTAGCTTGGTTTGTTCATTGATAGTGAGTGTGTGAGGCAGCGGCGCGTGCAACTAAAAAAGGAGCACATGCACATGTACGTCGGACCCATGTGTTTTTTAATTTTGCTAATCTTTTATTATTGTTAACACATATATATCAGAAATTAATTTTATCCAATTTTCAAAAAAATGGGCATCGCACACTCGGAAAATTTTAAGCAATGTTAAGAAATGTTCACCAAAGTTTTAAAATAAGTTTTACCTTTCAAAAAAAAGTTGGGGACATTTAAAAAATGCTCACATTTTTTAAAAATGTATGTGATAAATTTTTTATAATTTTTATACAGTGTTAAAAATACTTCATGAGTTAAAAATATGTTTCATATGACTAGGGATGAAAATGGATCAGAAACTTTCCGGTTTCCTGGTAAAAATGAAAACAAAGAGGAAATATGGAAACAGAACTAGAAATGTGCAAAATGAAACGGAAGCGGACTTTTTTTTCAGGAATGAAAACAAAAATGGGACGGCCTTTTCCCGTTGAACAGACATGGAACTTTTCGTTTCTACTATGGGCCTATGACTGCTTTGTAGCCTAACCATCAAACATCACATAATCAAGCAATGGAGGCCAGGCCTGAAACTTCTATTACCATGCAAGTAAGCTAGCCCTGATTGTAACCACAATGGAGGCCAGGCCTGAAACTCCCCTTTGCAGATTATTTGTGATGCTACAATGTCCTTTAGTTGTAAGAGGGTGAACTCATACACTGTATTTTGCTTATATATGGAGCATGTCCTTCTGATTAGGACAAATATGTTTGTATTGCTATAGTTGACAAAAATATAATTGTGTATCTTATACTATAACCATCATAGTAATTTTTTGTCATGCTAAAAATTGATTAAATATGTTCGTTTGCATGTGTTTTTCCCTTTGGTTCAAGGGTTTCTTTAAGTTCCAGTGAACACCTGCTTCCGTTGCCATTTCCGCGTCGTATTCACTCCGTGTTTGTTTCTGACAGTATCTGTTTTCGTTTTCATTTTCATCTTTTTTGTATTCATTTCTGCTTCGGCAAAAAAAAATGAAAACAAATGTGGTACCACCCAGTTTCATTCGGTTGCGCTCCCTTTTCATCCCTACATACCACAAAAAATATTCACGATATTTAAGAAATGGTTATGTCATTAATAAATTAATAAATTACTTTTATGTAATATTCGTTTCCATTCACATGTTCAAATATGTTTATGTTATTAATAAATTACTTTTATGTAATATAAACAAATGTACGTGTAACCTAAAAAAGCACGTGATTCAAAAAATGTTCAACATTTATTTCAAAATAATTAATATTTATGCATTATTTTATAAATGTATTTCAGAAAACAAGTCATCGTGTACCTGAAAAACATACAACATGTATTCAAAATGTAGACATATATTTGAAACAAAATTAAAACAAATAAAAAGGAAAAAAAAGGAAAATTAAGACATTGATGAAGACAAAGATATAAGAAATATGTGAAAACTATCCAACATGGGTCAAAACCCAGTAGGACATTCCATGAACTCTTTTTTTAGTAGTAATTATTTTGAGGCTATTTTGAGTAGTTATTAGACAAGGCAATTTTGAGCAGTAGTTGCATGAACTGATGTGCAAGACCTTCGCAAAGCCGCTCATGTACATGTTAATTGGGCCGGCTCATTCTAGTGCTTGTCTACTATGAAGTCGGTCTCGCATCAGGCGAGATAGAGGTACGACACTCCAATTTGACGCTCGTTGGTATAACACAGATATGATTATTATTTTGAAGAAACGTTAGCATCGGACAGATAAGGCTTCACCCAGGTTTACGTGTGGGCCGCCAGCCGACTGGCAATTCGTGGGAAGCTCTGTTCAGCAGTTACCGTTTAATGACTCTCAAAAAAATGCATTTGTCTTTTAGTCGGTTTGTTTTTCTTCATGTTTTTGGTCGGGTTTCTTTTAAAAGCCCCCATTTGAAGTTCTCTAGGATTTTTAATAAATGAGAAACTGCTAAAAATAAAAATATTTTCAAATGTTTGTCATGTTTAAAAATATGTCCAGTATGTGTTTAAAAAAAATTAGTGTGTCTTTAGAAAGAAATCACCGTTGATTACATGAAAGTTCATCGTGTATTATATAAATATTAATCATATATGGAAAAATTATTCAAACGATACTAAAAATTTCATCCACTCGCTGTCCGCGGTTCCTCATCAAGGAGGCCCTGCCCTGCCCGCCAGGTGCAGCAGCCAGCCAGCTGCAGCTCCATTGTGGGAGGCGCCAATCCCCAATTTTTCATTCGTTAGGGCAGGTCAACATTGTGGTTTATGTGTCACGGTTGACCAGTTGATCAATCACGATTGATATATTAATTAGGGCAAGGTTTGGTAAGTCCATTGCAATACATTGTGACATTGTCCAACTGATTTACGTTGATGTTGCGTTGTTGGTAATATTTGTTTGTTATCATTTTTGTAAGGTGGACCACCCTGTTTTAAAAGCCAAGATCCGCCATTCACCGTGGTGACTTGGTCGATCTTAAAACCTGTCGGCTCAGTCTCTTGGAATTCTTATAATGAGAGGGTGTAATGTGTGTATATTCATAAGGATAACTGTATCCATGTATTTGTGTGCTATATACTGTGTTATGAAGAAAAATCTGAAATTAAATAATATTGTGGTCCAAATATCAAAGTATAGCCGTAGCAAAGCTATAGTACTGCTCTTGACCGCCATAGAAATTAATTTCTTCTCAATTTGGATAATCCTAAATGTTGGATGAAATTTAATTACCGCGAGGGTAGGTAATCACAAAAGCAAAAGTGTCAAGTAGATTTGTCTCAATCGAACTCAGTTGCACAGTGTGACCCCGTGCCCGCTGGGTCGTCCCGGCATGCTCGCAGCAGAAGAAAAACATGGCGAGCAGCGCTCCAAGAAAAACAAGGTGGTTTCTAGGAAGAGAGCCAACACGAAGATCGTTTTTGTAAGGTCCAAAAGGAAGGCCATGCAGCATCGAGGGCCGTTAATTGGACTCGTCCAGAGAGAATCACACGCTGTTGGCACAAGGCATCTTGCTTGCGCACAAACTTATTTTTTATTTTCTTTGTTTTTTATGTTTACTTTTCCCCCTTTTGCTTACACATATGCACATTTTTCATATAACACAGAACATTTTTTATGCATGTTTTACATTATTTTTTAAATATATGATTATTTTTTCAAATATATGCTTTGAACTACTCTCTTTTAATATACATTGTACATTTTTAATATAGTATACACATTTTTTTGTAATCATTCTTTTTCAAATACATTGTTAACTTCTTTTTTCAAATAAATGTTTTGATTTCTACATTTTTTTACATATTGTACATTTTCTGTATAAGCTAGGGACATTTTATTATCCGTTTTCTAGCATTTTCCAAACACACGATGAACAATTTTTCAAATATATTTTTGATGGCTACCTTATTTGATACGCATTGTACATTTTTCGTATACAGTTGAAACATTTTTTTTTCAAAACATGTCAACACAACATTCTCTTTCGGACAAAGTTGCGTAATACTCCCTCTTGTGTCTTCCTCTATCGACACAACTTTAGATATTAGGGGCCCTAACAGTTTCTTATAAACAATTGTGATGTTAGACACAATGTTCCCTTTTCCTACAATAGTACCTTTATCCTGCTCAAGCTGAATTGTTTTCTTTTTCCTATGCTTTTTGTTCGCAATCAAATAGAAGAATAGGGTGTTGCCACCCCTCATCGACTTCCCTCACATTGGCCCGCTCGCCCCATTTAATCTCTTCTTCTCTTAAGAGTTTAACAAGTTTCTTCTCAACCTCTTCTTTGGC
>NC_041383.1:819253532-819263906 GCF_002162155.2 Triticum dicoccoides | reverse complement strand
GTCCATCTGACGAGCAGAAAAGTGTCTGACGAATAAAAAAACAGTCTCCGCCAACCGGCTAGCCCCGGTAGTGTGCAATAGCCAAGCACATCGGCAAGAACAGCTCCGGCAAATGAACACTCTTAGCATCGGGGTAAATGTAGAGAAAACAACCTCAAATGACCGATTAACCTCGGGAAAAACGAGCATGCGAGTGGGCAGGATAGACCAAGGAGCGAGCATGGCAACACTGTGGAACAAGAGATGCGGTAGCCCGTCAGTGCCAAACAAGTAACCAGCCATGGGAACCAACATCCATGTGGTCATAAAGCCGAAGCAAGATCCTCACAACACATGGGACCATGGGCTCCTCACCCACCGACTCAGACATGCAAGGAATCGGCGTGGCAGCCCCGACAACATCCAGCATCCGAGCACACATGAAAAAACCTGACCAACAACGCCCCAAACACACTCCAGACAAATCCCCACACTCACACCCACCCGCAGGGCAAAGCCGGCTATGCAATGCTAACATGTTGACCTAGGGCGCATTAGCCTACCCGGCTCGCGCGAACCAAACAACCCAAGAGGCATGAATGACACTGACATGCCGATCTGGCCTCACCCGACGCATGCGGACCAACGCACGAGACGACACACACATGCGTAACGAAAAACACTAGAAAAAGATGACCCTGAGCGTGTCCGCGACCCATGCATCATGGGACCCCCGAGAACGCTGAGGAATGTCCACTAGGCAAGCACCGGCACGGCACAGATCGGACGGCACGGAGCAGGCGCCGGATGCGCCCAGGAGACGGGTACTCTCCCATCTTTTATAGGAGTGTAATGTATTTGTGTGCGTCTATGCTTTTGTGATCCAAATATCAAAGGATAGCAATAGCAAAGATAGGTAGTACTGCACTCGACCGCTATAGAAATTAATGTCTTCTTCCCCCTAACAAAATTAATGTCTTCTCAATTATACTCTCTCTCGATTGATCTCTTACTTTTCTCGACTCACCGATTTTACTTGTCACTAGCCAACAAATTTGCCAAGGGTAATTTTACCATAACACGTCTATAATCATGCGCCTTGGCCACCGTGCCGAAAATAATACTCCCTCCATTTTTGTATACAAGGCCACTATCAAAATTATAATTTGCAGCTATACAAGGCCACTAACACAAATTGATGTAAAATTGATGAGGTTTGTCTCGTACTAGCAACCGAAGACATTAACACCTCATGCATGCATGCGGGAGTGAGAAGATTGATTTGATTGCACCGTATTAATCAACCAACAAGGAGTGAGAGAGTTGTCTTGTTGTGTGTTGGAGAGAAAATACACATTAATTAACACGTCAAGCAAGGAGAGAAAACTAGCTTGCAACATTGATTTAAGTAGCCATTAATTTTTATCTTGATACCTGTAATGTGAGTTTATGGCCTTGGCCTTGTATAAAAAATGGAGGGAGTACACTTTACATAAAGGAACGGAGGGAGTATTAGGATAACGATGTTGTGGTTTGCCAGCAGAAGAAAAACATGGCTAACAACGCTCCAAGAAAAAACAAGGTGGTTTCTAGGAAGAGAGCCAACACAATTATCATCCTCACCCCGAGGAATATACGGGAGGAGATCTACCTACTCGTATAGGGAAAGTTCCAAAACGAAGGCCATGCAGCAGCGAGGGCCGTTAATTGGACGTGTCCAGAGAGAGAACCAGACGTGGTTGGGACAAGGCATCTTCTTGCGCACAAGTTATTTTTTCCAGAGTGGGTCAGCACACGCGATGCGACTGTGAGTTGGTCACCTCACGTGATGTGCGACTCTGACTGCGTGAGATGATTTCTTGAGTGGGTCAAACGTGCAAGGTGAGCCGAGCCAGGCATGCTACAGGTGCTGAGATAATGTAATACTCCCTCCGATCCATATTATTCGTCGCAGGCTTAATATCCGTTCGGTCTGAAGTTATTTGTCGCTCAAACGGATATATTTAGCACTGAAATACGTCTAGGTACGTGCATTTTAGTGCCAACTAATTCCGGACGAACATAGTATAACTTGTATTAAATTAAACTAAACACAAGTAATATGAATAGGAGGCAGTATCAATCAAACAGTTCACACCTCAAGTTCGGTATTGCAGATGCTTTTCTTGGACTAAGCTCTTGTCTTTCATGGTTATCTAGCAGACAGTACAGTACTAATCACACCACGTAATGTAATACCAAGTCTTTAGTTTATGGATGTGACAAATTGATTATGAATAAGTTCTTGTCCCCTAGGCAAAGAGCCATCAGCATTGCGGCTTTGTGATCTCCTCCTGTTTTTTGTCCTAGCCTATTGCTTCTTCTGATGGAATCATGGGAATGGATGGGTTAGCATCTGGAGTGTGCTCCTATATAATAACCACCTCCTACTCTATATCGCCTTCACCCCACCCCCACCCGGGCTCCTCATCTTCTCCTCCCTCTCATCGCCTCTACCGGCTGAGCTTCTGGAAGCTCCAGCAAGTAGCTGCGCCGTGTGGACGTCCACGGCGTCTGTCCAATGGCGCTCCAAGCATCGCTACCTTCTGCGTTCCTCGCGCCCCCGGCCATTACTCATGCTTCTTGCTCGCGGCAGGTACATGAGGGTGATTGATCGCAGGCAAAATGGATTGAATCTTGCGTGTTAACTTTCGCTGTTTGATGGATGTGTAGTGTTGCTGACAGGGTGATTATATATGTTCGTCGTACGTTTGCAGTTCAAAGTGCGTGCGAGCGCAGCGGCCAGCGCCGGTGATGGCGGGAAGGTGGTGACGAGGAAGGAGCCAACGACGGGCGCGTGGAAGATCGAGTACTCGAGCGAGAAGCCGGAGACGCCGCTGCTCGACACCATCAACTACCCCGTCCACATGAAAAACCTCTCCACCACGGTATAATATATTCGCCTCCAGTAACCATTTATAGAGAATGTCAATAAATTCTAAAATTCATTTCGCCGCCCAGTAACCATGACCCTTTTTAATCTTTTTTCTAAAATCTTTAGTATAGTATCGTTTGCTAAATGAATTTGGTTCGCGTGGCAGGACTTGGAGCAGCTGTCCGCGGAACTCAGGGCGGAGATCGTGCACACGGTGTCCAAGACCGGCGGCCACCTGAGCGCCAGCCTGGGGGTGGTGGAGCTCTCGGTGGCGCTCCACCACGTGTTCGACACGCCCGATGACAAGATCATCTGGGACGTCGGCCACCAGGCCTACCCGCACAAGATCCTCACGGGGCGCCGCTCGCGGATGCACACCATGCGCAAGACCTCCGGCCTCGCCGGCTTCCCGAAGCGCGACGAGAGCGTGCATGATGCGTTCGGCGTCGGGCATAGCTCCACGAGCATCTCCGCGGCGCTCGGGATGGCCGTCGCGCGTGACCTCCAAGGCAAGAAGAACCACGTCATATCCGTCATCGGAGACGGCGCCATGACCGCCGGACAGGCCTACGAGGCCATGAACAACTCCGGCTTCCTCGACTCCAACATGATCGTCGTCCTGAACGATAACAAGCAGGTCTCCCTCCCGACCGCCACCCTCGACGGCCCCTCCAAGCCGGTGGGCGCGCTCAGCAAGGCGCTCACCAAGCTCCAGTCTAGCACCAAGTTCCGCCGGCTCCGGGAGGCCGCCAAGACCATCACCAAGCAGATCGGTGGCTCGACACACGAGGTGGCCGCCAAGGTGGATGAGTATGCGCGCGGCATGATCAGTGCCTCGGGATCAACGCTCTTCGAGGAGCTCGGGCTCTACTACATCGGCCCTGTCGATGGTCACAGCCTCGAGGACCTCGTGACCATTTTCGAGAAGGTTAAGTCCATGCCGGCGCCTGGGCCAGTGCTCATCCACATCGTGACGGAGAAAGGGAAGGGGTACCCGCCGGCGGAGGCTGCTGCGGATAAGATGCACGGCGTGGTCAAGTTCGACCCGACCACGGGGAAGCAGTTCAAAACCAAGAGCCCCACGTTGTCGTACACGCAGTACTTCGCCGAGTCGCTGATCCGGGAGGCGGAGGGGGACGACAAGGTGGTGGCGATCCACGCGGCCATGGGCGGCGGCACGGGGCTTAACTACTTCCAGAAGCGGTTCCCGGAACGGTGCTTCGACGTGGGCATTGCGGAGCAGCATGCCGTGACTTTCGCGGCGGGGCTCGCCGCCGAGGGAATGAAACCCTTCTGCGCCATCTACTCGTCGTTCCTGCAGCGCGGGTACGACCAGGTGGTGCACGACGTGGACCTGCAGCGCCTGCCCGTGCGCTTCGCCATGGACAGGGCGGGGCTCGTCGGTGCAGACGGCCCTACACACTGCGGCGCATTTGACGTGACATACATGGCCTGCCTGCCAAACATGGTGGTCATGGCGCCTGCCGACGAGGCCGAGCTCATGCACATGGTCGCCACCGCCAACGCCATCGACGACCGGCCAAGCTGTTTCCGCTTCCCCCGCGGCAACGGCATTGGCGCCGTGCTTCCTCTCAACAACAGAGGCACCCCCATTCAGGTAGGCAAGGGGAGGGTGCTCGTCAGCGGCAACAGGGTAGCACTTCTAGGATATGGCACGATGGTGCAGGCCTGCCTGAAGGCGGCCGAGGCGCTGAAGGAGCACGACTTGTTCATCACCGTCGTCGACGCCCGCTTCTGCAAGCCGCTGGACACGGAGCTCATCCGTGAGCTCGCCGCCGAGCACGAGATCCTCATCACCGCCGAGGAGGGCTCCATCGGAGGCTTCGGCTCCCACGTGGCGCACTACCTCAGCCTCAACGGCCTCCTCGACGGCCCCCTCAAGGTAAAGACCCATTCATATACGAATACAATAGTGTTCCTTTGTGAAGAAAACGGAAACATTCCTCATTGGAAATTTTTAGCATTGGTCGCTGACGGTTATATTTGGCATGTGATGTTGTTGCAGCTGAGATCGATGTTCCTGCCGGACCGGTACATTGACCACGGCGCCGCGGAGGACCAGATGGAGGCGGCCGGGCTGACGCCGAGGCACATCGCCGCCACGGTGCTGTCCCTGGTGGGTCGGCCACTGGAGGCGCTCCGCCTCAAGTGAATCAATCATCCAACCAGCATGTGTCAGTGTTACACACCCACATCCACAATATGACTCAGCACATAAAATAACGGAACTGCTGCTGCTCCATATTCCCTAACTGTCCCGGTGCATGAACAGTACATGCTGCCTTTCGCAATGGCGGCAAGGTCTACGTGTGGGGCTGTGGGCTACCGCGCATGCCACCATGGTGGTTTCTGCCAATTCGTTGGTGCAAGTGTTGCTTTACGCAAAACAATCCTAGGAAGGGCTCGACAATGCTACAACCCTAGGTAGCTAGCTGGAGATGCCATGCTAATGTTCGTCAGTGCGCATGTTCCAATGCTTCCAAGTCCAGAGCAGATACATTGGAGCCTTGCTTCGAGCCGGTGGATAGATACATTTACATACATACATATGCATGCATCCATATGCTTTCCCCTTGGGTATTGTACAGATGGTTATTGCACGTCTATTAATTAATTAATTAATTAATCAGACCATGTAATGAAATATCTTGCCTTTAGTTTACAGGTGTGGCAAATGAAGTGGTTTCCTCCTGTTTTTTATCTCCTAGGAAAAGAGCCAGCATTGCGGCTTGTGATTTCCTCCTGTTTTTTGTCCTAGTGTAGTGTTTGCTTTGATGGAATCATGGGAACGGACGGGTTAGCATCTGTAGTCCACGTTGTTAGGTGGCAGAATATTCCCAGGTGCCATGATTTTCATGAGCTCTTGGCTTCATTCTTTGGAGTACTAGCAAAACCCCACATTAAAAATCATGACATGACCTCAGTAAGAGAAACTTAACAGCTGCTATCTTCCATGGTTACATAGCAGACAGTATAATATCAATCAAACAGTTCACACCAGAAGTTTCATATTGTAGATGCTTTTCTTGGATTAAGCTCTTGTTTTTCACGGTCATGTAGCTGACACTATAATATTATCAGACCATGTAATATAATACCCTGTCTTTAGTCTATGGATGCAATAAATTAATTATGAACAAGATCCTGTCTCCTAGGAAAAGAGCCATCAGCATTGCGGCTTGTGATCTCCTCCTGTTTTTTGTCCTAGTGTATGGCTTGTTTTGATGGATCATGGGAATGGATGGGTTAGCATCTGGAGTTTACGTTGTTAAGTGGAAGAATATTCCCAGGTGCCGTGATATTAGTGAGCTCTTGGCTTCATTCTTTGGACTATTAGCAAGATCCCATATTAAAATCATGACATGACCTCAGTCCGGAGAAACTTAATAGATGGCATTAGGCATTTCCGGTGTCGAAAGTGGAATGTTTGAGCTCGAGCTTCTTGGAGCCCCTTTTCGAAAACTTCAAAAATTGTACTCTATTATACTATGACTATAAAGGTCCATCTTTTTTTTTCTAGCACGCACCAAAGTGTATTTCATCATGATTTTTGAATTTATCAAAAAAGCAAGCTCCATAAGGCATTTCCGGTGTCTTTCATGATTATATAGCATATAATATAATATCAATCAAATAGTTCACATATGAAGCTTCGGTGTTGCAAATGTTTTTCTTGGATTAAGCTGCAAGTACAAAAGGTTTGCTGCTACTGGTCATATTAATACGTCATAGCTTTCAAAACTGGTCATATTAATCCAATCCAGCTGGGAAATGCCCCCGCATTGCGCGTCTCCTACGACTTGGGTGGCCACTTGATCCACTTTTCCCGGGCAGTGATACGTCTCAAATGTATCTATAGTTCTTGATTGTTTCATGTTACTATATTATGACTTTTGTATACTTTTTATGTCAAATGAAATTATTTCTCTGGACTAACATTTTAATTCAGTGCCTAGTTACAGTTGCCGTTTCTGCATGTTTTTATACTTTAAATTCAATATCTACAGAGGTCAAAAAAATCTGTGGATATAATAGGATTTGTTTTGGGGTACAAAGGTTCTAGAAAGCACCAGATGGGGCACGAGAGGAGCTAAAGGGGCTCCACTCGGACTGGTGGCGCAACCAGAGCCTTGGCCGCGCCCCATGGCCGTGTGGGCCCCACCTGCACCACCTTGCGTTCATTCTTCCACCTATAAATGTATGATATCATAATTACCCAGACAGCAACTCTACCATCAAACAGATACTCTGGTGAACCGGGACAGGAGACCTAACCCAAATGCAAATATCTACATGCGAAAGTTAACACGCAAGATCGAATCAATTTTCCCGGCGATCTAGAGGTAGCGATGTTTGGGGCGCCACTGGAGAGACAATGTGGACATGCACACGGTCCAACTACTTGCTGCAGCTTGTAATAAACTATTTCAAGTACAAGTAAAAGCCCAGCTGGTACATGAGATGGGAGGGAGGAGAAGATGAGCAACAATAGTGGGGTGGATGCGATACAGAGTAGGAGCTGCTTGTTATATAGGCACACGGGAGAATGGCTGATGTCATAAAGATGACCAATGTGGAGAATCAAATTCGAATTGGAGAAAAAGGTAGCTGTGAGAACTTGAAAATGTTGCATTAACTGGATTGTGATGAATTTACTTTATAATCTGAAGTAGCAAATAGCAGTAAAAATTGAAAATGTGACTTTAGTAGGGTTTGGCGATAAGGAAGCCACCAACACTTAACTTAGTCATGTCAGCGCTGCCATGGGTTCTTGTGCCCTCCATCGGCTACTATGGCGGCGGAAGGAATCGGGAACACTGGGTCTGTGTGTCTGATCCTTGTCACATAGGGTCTTTTGAGTTTTTTGTCACTCATGAAGTTGGGGCGGCGACGTCGATGAGAAAAATGGCTCTTAGATTTTTCCCAAGTTGATACTTTTCCTTGGAGTGGCGCAAATGATTCAAAGAATGGAGTCGATCAGCATGCTTCATCTGCGTGATTTGTTTGTTCATGGTGCCTGCTTCCTGCGTTGCGGCATTTTTTCGTTTTCCAGTTCCATATCTGTCTGATGATGCTTATCTAAATACGGCTCCATCGGGGAAGTTCATAGATTACTGTCCCCTCCTATACCTGGCCGGAGTGAGGATTATCATTTGGTCCTCATCGATACCGGTTCTCTGAGAAGGCAATATATGCAGACTGTGGTCGCCGTGTCTTCTGGTTTATATCGATGACTTCCCTATCGGTACTACTACGAGTTCCTGGATTTCGAAAAGGGTGCTCTGATAAGGCGGAGGCTCAGATGCACTAAGGAGCTCTACATACCACACGCCACTTCAGATGTAGAAGGAAGACAATGTTGATTTCTTGAAGGACTTGACTATAATTTTCTATTCTTATAATTCAGACCATGTCATGAATATATCTTTACTACTAAAAGGGAGTCTTCGGTCATGATGGTAGGTTTGGTGTTTGTTTGCCGCCCCTCCTCCCAAAACCCACGTCATGCATTAACTCAACCAAATCAAATCAAAATCAAATCATACCAAAACCTCAACTAAATCAAACAAATTGTTGTTTTCCCCTGCTCATACCAAAATCAAATCAAATCTTATCAAACCTCAACTAAATCAATATGGTCCTTGTCTTTTTCTGCCCATACACAAATCAATATCTAACATAAGATTGGTGTAACGTATATGTCGGATAAGATTGTTGTTGAATCACTCAAATATGTATGTCTTCACTGCAACAAACTGAAAATTAGCTAGTAGCTTCCTTTTTTTTTGCTAGAAAACTTAGACAATTAGCTAGTAACTTCCTAGAAAACATTCAAATGCAATTATACTTTTTTAACATTGATTAGTGATACATACACGGAAACATTTGGACTAGTAGGGTGAAATAATACGATTAGAATTGCCAGAAATAATAATACTTTTATAACATAATTTTTCATAATTTTGCGCATGTCCATGTCATGAATACTAGTATAAGTCTATTCTCAATCCAGCAAAAGTTATCCCTCTGCAAAGAAATATAAGATAATTTAGACTGCTAACATAGTGATCTAAACGATTTTATAGATTTTTTTTACAAAGGGTGTATAAGTCTACTTTGTGGATGTTTTTTCACGATAATGAAACAAGAAAAAGCGTACCTCTAGCATGCGTGCCTAACACTCGCACATCACGTGTGGTGACCAACTCACAGTCACACATCACGTGTGCTGACAAACCCAGGAAATGGTAAGACCGAGGCGAAGCTAAAAAAGAAGCATGTGCGCAAGAAGATGCCTTGTGCCAACCACGTCTGTTTCTCTCTGGACGAGTCCAATTAACGGCCCTCGCTGCTGGATGGCCTTCCTTTTGGAACTTAAAAAACGATCTTCGTGTTGGCTCTCTTCCTAGAAACCACCTTGTTTTTCTTGGAGCTCTGCCCACCATGTTTTTCTTCTGCTGTGAGCATGCCGGGACGACGCAGCGGGCACGGGGTCACACTGTGCAACAGAGTTCGACTGAGACAAATCTACTTAGACACTTTTGCTTTTGTGATTACCAGAAAGCACCCTCGCGGTAATTAGATTTGACCCAACATTAAGGATTGTCCAAATTGAGACGAAACTAATTTATACGGGGGTCCATGGCAGCACCGTAGCTTTGCTAGTGCTATACTTTGATATTTGGACCACAATATTATCTAAGTTCATATTTTTCTTTGTAACGCGGTATAAACATAGACACACACAAATACATGGATACAGTTACCCTTAGGAATATACCCACGTACATCCAATCACTATAAGGATTTCGAGAGACTGAGCCGACAAATTTTAAGATTGACAAAGTCACCACAATGGGTGACGGATCTAGGGTTTTAAAACAGGGTGGTCCACCTTACAAAAATGATAACAAATAAATATTACCAACAGCGCAATAGCAGCGTAAATCAATTGGACAATGTCACAATGTATTGCAATGTACTTACCAAACCTTGCCCTAATTAATATATCAATCACGATTGATCAACTGGACAACCGTGACACAGAAACCACAATGTTGACCTGTCCTAACGAATGAAAAATTGGGACTGGCGCCTGCCTCAGTGGAGCTGCAGGCTGGCTGGTTGCTGCACCTGGTGGGCGGGGCAGGGCTTCCTTGATGAGGGATCGCGGATTAAGCGTTGACACACTGTTTATATTATAAATATATGATGAATATTTTTTTAATACAGTGAACCTTCTTATAAAATACACTAAACATTTTTTAAATATACACTGAACATTTTTTAGTATCTTTTGAATATTTTCTCCGTATATGCTTAATATTTATATAATACACGATGAACTTTCATGTAATCAACGGTGATTTCTTTCTAAAGGAACACTAATTATTTTTAAACACATACTGGACATTTTTTATTTTTTTTAAATTAGAAGTTTATCATTTTAAAAATCCTAA
>NC_041383.1:819250502-819253172 GCF_002162155.2 Triticum dicoccoides | reverse complement strand
TAAAGAAACCCGATGAAAAACATGAAGAAAAAGAAACCGATTAAAAGATAACTGCTGAACAGAGCTTCCACGAATTGCCAGTCAGCTGGCGACCCATTACACGTAAACCTGTTGAAGCCTTATCCGTCTTATGCTAACGTTTCTATAAAAAAACTAATCTGTGTTACGCCAACGAGCGTCTAATAGGAGCGCAGTACCTCTATCTCGCCTAATGCGAGACCGACTTCCATCTTGTAGTAGGCGACCACTAGAATGACCCGGCCCAATTATAACGTACATGAGCGGTTTTGCAAAGGTCTTGCACATCAGTGTATGCAACTACTACTCAAAATTGCCTTGTCTAAAAAAAAACTACTTAAAATTGCCTCAAAAAAATCACTACTAAAAAAGCAGTTCATGGAACGTTCTACTGGGTTTTGACCCACTTCAGATAGTTTTCACATATTTCTTATATTTTTGTCTTTATCAATGTCTTAGTTTTCCTTTTTCCTTTTTGTTTGTTTTATTTTTGTTTCAAATATATGTCCACATTTTGAGTACACATGATCATTTTTCTGAAATAAAATTTAAAAAATAATGAACAGATATTAAATATTTTGAAATACATGTTGAACATTTTTTTGGATCACATGCTTTTTGTAACGTACATTGGTTTATATTATATGAAAGTAATTTATTAATTTCATAAACATATTTGAACATGTGAACACTTTTTCAATATCATGTATTTTTTTAGTGGTATGTAGGGATGAAAATGGAGCGAAAATGAATGAAACTGGGTGCTACCACATTTGTTTTCATATTTTTTGTCGAAGCAGAAACGAATACAAAAATGAAAATGGAAACAGATACTGCCGGAAACGAACACAGAGTGAATACGCTGCGGAAACGGTAACGGAAGCAGGTGTTCACCAGAACTAAAAAAACCTTGAACCAAAGGTAAAAATACATGCAAACCAACATATTTAATCAATTGTTAGCATGGCAAAAAATTACTATGACGGTAAATATTATAAGATACACAATTTTTTTTTCAACTATAGCAATACAAACATATTTGTGCCAATCAGGAGGAAAAGCTCCATATATAAGCAAAACACGGTGTATGAGGTCACCCTCTTACAACTAAAGGACATTGTAGCATCACAAAATAATCTGCAAAGGGGAGTTTCAGGCCTGGCCTCCATTGTGGTTACAATCAGGGCTAGCTTACTTGCATGGTAATTGAAGTTGGGCCATACACGAACCATTCGATTATGTGATGTTTGATGGTTTGACTACAAAGCAGTCATAGGCCCATAGTAGAAACGAAAAGTTATGTGTCTGTTCCACGGGAAAACGACATTCCATTTTTGTTTCCATTTCCGAAAAAAAATCTGTTTCCATTTCCTTGTGCACATTTCTACTTTCATTTCCATATTTCCTCTCCGCTTCCAGTTTTTTACCAGAAAACCAGAAAGTTTCTGCTCCGTTTTCATCCCTAGTCGTATGAAACCTATTTTTAACTTATGAAGTATATTTGATATTGTATAAAATGTTTTAAAATATTAGAACATACATTTAAAAAAAATGTGAACATTCTTGAAATGTCACCAACTTTTTTTTGAAAGGTGAAAAAATATTTCAAAATTTTGGAGAACATTTTTTTAACATTGGAAACATTTTTTGAGTGTGCGATATCCATTTTATGAAAATTGAATAAAATTCATTTCTGATATATATGTGTTAACAATATAAAAAATTATCAATATTGGAAATGCACATGGGTCCTACATACATGTGCATGTGCTCCTTTTTTAGCTGTACGCGCCGCTGCCCCACACACTCACTATCAATGAACAAAACAAGCTACTGGGTCGGCTCACTACCGAATCCCCTGGAATCATTCCATTGAAGAAAGAACGTGAAATCCTTTGGTACAAGGCGCACATCCCCTGTCCAAGTGGGCTACCGGCCCTTTAGCTCCCATATGTCCTAGGTGCTGCTCATGGATCTCATTTTTTATTTATGCAGACAAAAAGTTTAGTTGACACGGGAGAAACTTAATTTGGCATGCCAGTGGAATAGACTGGTCGTGAATTCACTTAAGACCCACATGGCAGAGGAACCCCTTCTGAACAGGCAGACAAGAGGTGCTGGGTTTGCAACTAACCATGCATATAGAAAACGGTCAGCACAACTAAGGCAATATCCACAGAAGAGAAGTCGTCAGTATTTGACAACCTCTAGAATACAATACACTATTTTCTAACGGTAAACAACAATAATTCTCTATAGATCTTTGTTTAATTTATCCTTACTAGGTAATTGTCTGTGTGTTGTAATCAAGTTTCAAAACCAGGGGACGGGGGTGTACATGTTTAGTGTTAATCCTAGTCACTTCTAACATATAGTACGTGTTAGGATTCTCGTGCACATCATATGGCATTGTTGACTATTCTTACCGTTAAATCACTCCTCCCTATCCTTCTCCTCTAGAAATTGCTCGAATTTCAATATGAATATGTCTTTTTTTTGTGTGTTCACCCTTGTTGAGATCTTTCTATAAAGAAGACACATGGAGGAATAGTCGGGTAATGGTGGTTCCCGCGTCTGCAGCGCCTTCGGCCATTCATATAAATACTAATGTTAAGTGATCTTGTATTTATCCATTATTCAAATTAAGGCCTT
>NC_041383.1:819215941-819250177 GCF_002162155.2 Triticum dicoccoides | reverse complement strand
CATGGTAAACCCATGATTGTATTGTACCAAATCATACTTTCAGCAAGTACTTCAGTGGTGAGAGCCATTATCGTTGCTCATCAAAGCAAAGAACGATTATTTTCACAGCCAACCTCACAGAGCAATCTTGTCTAGGTATATCAAGTAATGGGAATATGCTAGCTCCATTGGCTTCTTTTTTTGATGTATTTCTATTGATAATAAGAATCAAACCTTGAATACACTACAAAATTTTACCATTCAACATTGAATTAGAAAATAGGTAATCTCTGGTGACATCACAAGAATTTATTAAAATTGCATGATCACATCCTTAAATACCTGAGTAGCATACACAATACAATCACGGAAAAAAATGAAGAACTGAGTAGCCCTTTATGAATGTAGCTAGCATGCGTCATGGAAGAAGGGGCAAAAGATGCGAGCTACATATACAATCTTTACATCAGATGGGTAGATATAGCAATCTCAAAGGTGAACATGAAAATAAAGTAGATGTACGCATTTTGAGGACGTGGAATTTACAGAATGTTGGTAGAGTTGAGAAAAGGTGAGAGCAAGGTGCTCCATTGTTCTTATCTTAAGCTCAGACTGATGCTAAGGTGATTCATGAGATCTGTAGAACTGGCTCTAGTTGCCTGGTTTTGAAACTTGATTATGAGAAGGTCCATGACAAAGTGAGATGGGATTTCCTTATGGAAATACTCTCTTTTAGAGCTTTTGGGGATAAGTGGATGAGGTGGATTTGTGGCACATTATCTTAGAGCCCCTTTTTGTGTCATACTTAATTAATCTTTACCTAATAATAAAGGACGAAAGCTTTCATAGTTCTCCATACGTCACCTCTTTATATCCGTTGATTTTGTGTTAATCATAGAGATTGATGGATGACATTTATCTACCTTTTTATTTGATATAAAGAAACAATTTGAATGTAAAAAGTATTGCTCCTGTTAAAGATTGAACCCACAACCTCCACTTTTTATCCCTTGGGGAACAACCAGCCGGGCTAGAGCAACATTGACAATTCAGGGTTCTCTCGCTAATGAACAATCCCGATCACGTTTCACAATTTTTTTTCCTTTCTTCGCGTTGATCGTCCACCCATACATGGTCTTCGGATCGCGTTATGGCCCAACAATCATGCCTGGCCCACAACTCACGTTATGACCCAACAATGTTTATTTTTTTCCTCAAAAGATAAGTGTTCCCTATATCACATTAATTTCGACCGTCGTCGAGCCAGAATGTGCTATGCGGCCCAATAAATCTCGCCCATCTATCCCAGTTGAAGCAAAAAAATACATGCGGGTGAGACGAGTCGAAACCAGCACTTAACGACCAGCACATAAAGGCTCAGCCAAATGAGCTAGCTTGGGTTATTCATAGAATTCAAGATTGATTCTAATATTAAAAAGTCCAACATCGCTCCCTTACAACCAATCTACCCAATTTATATCTATATCTATATCTATACCTACTATTAAAGGAAATAGGTATTCTTGGTTTGGTTTAGTCCTTTTCCTTTGGTTTACACACGCTAAGCAATCTGGCCTAGGTACTTGTATGTTGATGGGCCTTTTATGGGCTTTCACGAAAAATAATTGGGTCAAAATAAATCAACATTGTGAGAATTGAACACATGACCTCATTGAAGGAAATATGCCCTAGAGGCAATAATAAAGTTATTATTTATTTCCTTATAATCATGATAAATGTTTATTATTCATGCTAGAATTGTATTTACCGGAAACATAATACATGTGTGAATATATATACAAACAAAGTGTCACTAGTATGCCTCTACTTGACTAGCTCGTTAATCAAAGATGGTTATGTTTCCTAACCATGAACAATGAGTTGTTATTTGATTAACGAGGTCACATCATTAGTAGAATGATCTGATTGACATGACCCATTCCATTAGCTTAGCACCCAATCGTTTAGTATGTTGCTATTGCTTTCTTCATAACTTATACATGTTCCTATGACTATGAGATTATGCAACTCCCGTTTACCGGAGGAACACTTTGGGTACTACCAAACGTCACAACGTAACTGGGTGATTATAAAGGAGTACTACAGGTGTCTCCAATGGTCGATGTTGGGTTGGCGTATTTCGAGATTAGGATTTGTCACTCCGATTGTCGGAGAGGTATCTCTGGGCCCTCTCGGTAATACACATCACATAAGCCTTGCAAGCATTACAACTAATATGTTAGTTGTGAGATGATGTATTACGGAACGAGTAAAGAGACTTGCCGGTAACGAGATTGAACTAGGTATTGGATACCGGCGATCGAATCTCGGGCAAGTAACATACCGATGACAAAGGGAACAACGTATGTTGTTATGCGGTCTGACCGATAAAGATCTTCGTAGAATGTGTAGGAGCCAATATGGGCATCCAGGTCCCGCTATTGGTTATTGACCGGAGACGTGTCTCGGTCATGTCTACATTGTTCTCGAACCCGTAGGGTCCGCACGCTTAAGGTTACGATGACAATTATATTATGAGTTTACATGTTTTGATGTACCGAACGAGTTCGGAGTCCCGGATGAGATTGGGGACATGACGAGGAGTCTCGAAATGGTCGAGACGTAAAGATTCATATATTGGATGATATGGTTAGGCAAAGGGGTCAAGCCCATGAGGCTTTAGATCGGTGCAAAAGGAGTTTTGCGGAGTCCAGGGGGCCAAACGCCGGAGACCCTGGCGTCTGGCCCTGGGCCAGACGCCGAGGCCCATGGCGTCTGGGCCAGACGCCAAGGATTGTGGCGTTTGGTCCTGGAGTCCGAGTGGGACTCTTGCCTTTCGGGAAAAACCGACTTTGAGGAGGCTTTTGCTCCAACTTTCGACCCCGGGGCTCAACATATAAATAGAGGGGCAGGGTTAGCACCAAAGACACAACAATTGATCCCTTGGATCTCTTAGCCGTGTGCGGTGCCCCCCTCCACCATAGTCCACCTCGATAATATCGTAGCGGTGCTTAGGCGAAGCCCTGCGACGGTAGAACATCAAGATCGTCACCACGCCGTCGTGCTGACGGAACTCTCCCTCGACACTCGGCTGGATCGGAGTTCGAGGGACGTCATCGAGCTGAACGTGTGCTAGAACTCGGAGGTGTCGTAGTTTCGGTGCTTGATCGGTCGGGCCGTGAAGACGTACGACTACATCAACCGCGTTGTGCTAACGCTTCCGCAGTCAGTCTACATTGGGTACGTAGACAATACTCTCCCCTCGTTGCTATGCATCACATGATCTTGCGTGTGCGTAGGAATTTTTTTGAAATTACTACGAAACCCAACAGTGGCATCCGAGCCTAGGTTATTTATGTTGATGTTATATGCACGAGTAGAACACAAGTGAGTTGTGGACGATACAAGTCATACTGCCTACCAGCATGTCATACTTTGGTTCGGCGGTATTGTTGGACGAGACGACCCGGACCAACCTTACGCGTACGCTTACGCGAGACCGGTTCCCTCGACGTGCTTTGCACATAGATGGCTTGCGGGCGACTGTCTCTCCAACTTTAGTTGAACCGAGTATGGCTACGCCCGGTCCTTGAGAAGGTTAAAACGGAGTCTATTTGACAAACTATCGTTGTGGTTTTGATGCGTAGGTGAGATTGGTTCTTACTTAAGCCCGTAGCAGCCACGTAAAACATGCAACAACAAAGTAGAGGACGTCTAACTTGTTTTTGCAGGGCATGTTGTGATGTGATATGGTCAAGGCATGATGCTGAATTTTATTGGATGAGATGATCATGTTTTGTTACCAAGTTATCGGCAACTGGCAGGAGCCACATGGTTGTCGCTTTATTGTATGCAATGCAATCGCGATGTAATGCTTTACTTTATTACTAAACGGTAGTGATAGTCGTGGAAGCATAAGATTGGCGAGACGACAACGATGCTACGATGGAGATCAAGGTGTCGCGCCGGTGACGATGGTGATCATGACGGTGCTTCGGAGATGGAGATCACAAGCACAAGATGATGATGGCCATATCATATCACTTATATTGATTGCATGTGATGTTTATCTTTTTATGCATCTTATCTTGCTTTGATTGACGGTAGCATTATAAGATGATCTCTCACTAAATTATCAAGAAGTGTTTTCCCTGAGTATGCACCCTTGCGAAAGTTCTTCGTGCTGAGACACCACGTGATGATCGGGTGTGATAGGCTCTACGTTCAAATACAACGGGTGCAAAACAGTTGCGCACGCAGAATACTCAGGTTATACTTGACGAGCCTAGCATATACAGATATGGCCTCGGAACACGGAGACCGAAAGGTCGAGCGTGAATCATATAGTAGATATGATCAACATAGTGATGTTCACCATTGAAACTACTCCATCTCACGTGATGATCGGACATGGTTTAGTTGATTTGGATCACGTGATCACTTAGAGGATTAGAGGGATGTCTATCTAAGTGGGAGTTCTTTAAGTAATATGATTAATTGAACTTTAATTTATCATGAACTTAGTCCTGATAGTATTTTGCAAATTATGTAGTAGATCAATAGCTCGCGTTGTTGCTTCCCTGTGTTTATTTTGATATGTTCCTAGAGAAAAATTGTGTTGAAAAAGTTAGTAGCAATGATGCGGATTGGATCCGTGATCTGAGGTTTATCCTCATTGCTGCACAGAAGAATTATGTCCTTGATGCACCGCTAGGTGACAGACCTATTGCAGGAGCAGATGCAAACGTTATGAACGTTTAGCTAGCTCAATATGATGACTACTTGATAGTTTAAGTGCACCATGCTTAACGGCTTAGAATCGGGACTTCAAAGACGTTTTGAACGTCATGGAGCATATGAGATGTTCCAGGAGTTGAAGTTAATATTTCAAGCAAAATACCCGAGTTGAGAGATATGTAGTCTCCAACAAGTTCTATAGCTAAAAGATGGAGGAGAATCGCTCAACTAGTGAGCATGTGCCCAGATTGTCTGAGTACAACAATCACTTGAATCAAGTGGGAGTTAATCTTCCAGATAAGATAGTGATTGACAGAATTCTCTAGTCACCATCACCAAGTTAGTAGAACTTCGTGATGAACTATGATATGCAAGGGATAACGGAAACAATTCCCAAGCTCTTCGTAATGCAGAAATTGACGAAGGTAGAAATCGAGAAAAACATCAAGTGTTGATGGTAGACAAGACCACTAGTTTCAAGAAAAGGGCAGAGGGAAGAAGGGGAACTTCAAATAGAATGGCAAGCAAGTTGCTGCTCAAGTGAAGAAGCCCAAGTCTGGTCCTAAGCCTGAGACTAAGTGTTTCTACTGCAAAGGGACTGGTCACTGGAAGCGGAACTACCCCAAGTGATTGGCAGATAAGAAGGATGGCAAAGTGAACATAAGTATATTTTATATACATGTTATTGATGTGTACTTTACTAGTGTTTATGGCAACCCCTCAGTATTTGATACTAGTTCAGTTGCTAAGATTAGTAACTCGAAACGGGAGTTGCAGAATAAACAGAGACTAGTTAAGGGTGAAGTGACGATGTGTGTTGGAAGTGGTTCCAAGATTGATATGATCATCATCGCACACTCCCTATACTTTC
Organism: Triticum dicoccoides; assembly: GCF_002162155.2. NCBI lineage: Eukaryota > Viridiplantae > Streptophyta > Magnoliopsida > Poales > Poaceae > Triticum > Triticum dicoccoides. The sequence goes on along the minus strand of NC_041383.1, from coordinate 819,244,590 downwards.
GGGATTAGTGTTGAACCTGAATAAGTGTTATTTGGTGTTTGCGTTGAGCATGAATATGATTTTATCATGTTTATTGTAATACGGTTATTCATTTAAGTAAGAGAATAAATTGTTGTTCTGTTTACATGAATAAAACCTTATATGGTTACACACCCAATGAAAATAGTTCGTTGGATCTCGATCATAGTGATACACATAATCATAATATTGAAACCAAAAGATGCAAAGTTAATAATGATAGTGCAACTTATTTGTAGCACTGCCGTTTAGGTCATATTGGTGTAAAGCGCATGAAGAAACTCCATGCTGATGGGATTTTGGAATCACTTGATTATGAATCACTTGATGCTTGCGAACCATGCCTTTTGGGCAAGATGACTAAAACGCCGTTCTTCGGAACAATGAAGCAAGCAACAGATTTGTTGGAGATCATACATACTGATGTATGTGGTCCGGTGAATATTAAAGCTTGCAGCAGGTATCATTATTTTCTGACCTTCACAGATGATTTGAGCAGATATGGGGATATCTACTTGATGAAACATAAGTTTGAAACATTTGAACAGTTCAAAGAATTTCAGAGTGAAGTGGAAAATCATCGTGACAAGAAAATAAAGTTTCTACGATCTGATCGCGGAGACAAATATTTGAGTTACGAGTTTGGTCTTCAATTAAAACAATGTGGAATAGTTTCACAAACTCATGCCACATGGAACACCACAGCATAATGGTGTGTCCGAACGTCATAACCGTACTTTATTAGATATATAGTGCAATCTATGATGTCTCCTACGGATCTACCACTATCGTTTTGGGGTTATGCATTAAAGACAGCTACATTCACATTAAATAGGGCACCATCTAAATCCGTTGAGGCAACACCATATGAACTATGGTTTGGCAAGAAACCTAAGCTGTCGTTTCTTAAAGTTTGGGGTTGCAATGCTTATATGAAAAAAATTTATCCTGATAAGCTCAAACTCAAATCGGAGAAGTGCGTCTTCATAGGATATCCAGAGGAAACTATTGGATACACCTTCTACCACAGATCCGAAGGCAAGACTTTTTTTGCTAAATTCAGAAACTTTCTGGAGAAGGGGTTTCTCTTGAAAGAAGTGAGTGGGAGGAAAGTAGAACTTGACGAGGTAACTGTACCTGCTCCCTTATTGGAAAGTAGTACATCACAGAAAACTATTTTTGTGACACCTACACCAGTTAGTGAGGAAGCTAATGATGATGATCCTGAAACTTCAGAACAAGATACTACTGAACCTCGTAGATCAACCAGAGTAAGATCCGCGCCAGAGTGGTACGGTAATCCTGTTCTGAAAGTCATGCTACTAGATCATGATGAAACCTACGAACTATGAAGAAGCGATGATGAGCCCAGATTCCGCAAAGTGGCTTGAAGCCATAAAATCTGAGATATGATCCATGTATGACAACAAAGTATGGACTTTGATTGACTTGCTCGATGATCAGCAAAGCCATGTTAAATAAATGGATCTTCAAGAGAAAGACGGACACTGATAGTAGTGTTACTATCTACCAAGCTCGACTTGTTGCAAAAGTTTTTCAACAAGTTCAAGGTGTTGAATACGATGAGGTTTTCTCACTCGTATCGATGCTTAAGTCTATCTGAATCATGTTAGCAATTGCCACATTTTATGAAATCTGGCAAATGGATGTCAAAACTGCATTCCTTAATGGATTTATTAAAGAAGAGTTGTATATGATGCAACCAGAAGGTTTTGTCAATCCTAAAGGTGCTAACAAAATGTGCAAGCTCCAGCGATCCATCTATGGACTGGTGCAAGCATCTCGGAGTTGGAATATACGCTTTGATAAGTTGATCAAAGCATATAGTTTTATATGGACTTACGATGAAGCCTGTATTTACAATAAAGTGAGTGGGAGCACTACAGCCTTTCTGATTAGTATATGTGAGTGACATATTGTTGATCAGAAATGATGTAGAATTTTTCTGCAAAGCATAAAGGAGTGTTTTAAAGGAGTTCTTTAAAAAGAAAAGACCTCAGTAAAAAGCTACTTATATATTGAGCATCAAGATCTATTGAGATAGATCAAGACGCTTGATAAAGATTTTCAATGAGTACATACCTTGGCAAGATTTTGAAATAGTTCAAAATGGAACAGTTAAAAAAAGAGTTCTTGCCTGTGTTGCAAAGGTATGAAATTGAGTAAGACTCAAATCCCGACCACAACAGAAAATAGAAAGAGAATGAAAAGTCATTCCCTATGCCTCAGTCATAGGTTCTATAAAGTATGCTATGCTTTGTACCAGACCTATTGTATACCTTGCTCTGTATTTGGCAAGGGAGTACAATAGTGATCTAGGAGTAGATCACTGGACATTGGTCAAGAATATCCTTAGTAAGGACTAAGGAGATGTTTCTCGATTATGGAGGTGATAAAAGAGTTTGTTGTAAAAGTTACATCAGTGCAAATTTTTACACTGATCCAGATGACTCTAAGTCTCAATCTGGATACATATTGAAAGTGGGAGCGATTAGCTAGAGTAGCTCCGTACAGAGCATTGTAGACATAGAATATTTGCAAAATACATACGGCTCTGAATGTAACAAACCCGTTGACTAAGCTTCTCTCACGAGCAAAACATGATCACACCTTAGTACTCTTTGGATGTTAATCACATAGAGATGTGAACTAGATTATTGACTCTAGTAAACCCTTTGGGTGTTGGTCACATGATGATGTGAACTATGGGTGTTAATCATATACAGATATGAATATTGGTGTTAAATCACATGACGATGTGAACTAGATTATTGACTCTAGTGCAAGTGGGAGACTGAAGGAAATATGCCCTAGAGGCAATAATAAAGTTATTATTTATTTCCTTATAATCATGATAAATGTTTATTATTCATGCTAGAATTGTATTTACCGGAAATATAATACATGTGTGAATATATAGACAAACAAAGTGTCACTAGTATGCCTCTACTTGACTAGCTCGTTAATCAAAGATGGTTATGTTTCCTAACCATGAACAATGAGTTGTTATTTGATTAACGAGGTCACATCATTAGTAGAATGATCTGATTGACATGACCCATTCCATTAGCTTAGCACCCGATCGTTTAGTATGTTGCTATTGCTTTCTTCATAACTTATACATGTTCCTATGACTATGAGATTATGCAACTCCCGTTTACCGGAGGAACACTTTGGGTACTACCAAACGTAACAACGTAACTGGGTGATTATAAAGGAGTACTACAGGTGTCTCCAATGGTCGATGTTGGGTTGGCGTATTTCGAGATTAGGATTTGTCACTCCGATTGTCGGAGAGGTATCTCTGGGCCCTCTCGGTAATACACATCACATAAGCCTTGCAAGCATTACAACTAATATGTTAGTTGTGAGATGATGTATTACGGAACGATTAAAGAGACTTGCCGGTAACGAGATTGAACTAGGTATTGGATACCGGCGATCGAATCTCGGGCAAGTAACATACCGATGACAAAGGGAACAACGTATGTTGTTATGCGGTCTGACCGATAAAGATCTTCGTAGAATGTGTAGGAGCCAATATGGGCATCCAGGTCCCGCTATTGGTTATTGACCGGAGACGTGTCTCGGTCATGTCTACATTGTTCTCGAACCCGTAGGGTCCACACGCTTAAGGTTACGATGACAGTTATATTATGAGTTTACATGTTTTGATGTACCGAACGAGTTCGGAGTCCCGGATGAGATTGGGGACATGACGAGGAGTCTCGAAATGGTCGAGACGTAAAGATTCATATATTGGATGATATGGTTAGGCAAAGGGGTCAAGCCCATGAGGCTTTAGATCGGTGCAAAAGGAGTTTTGCGGAGTCCAGGGGGCCAAACGCCGGAGACCCTGGCGTCTGGCCCTGGGCCAGACGCCGAGGCCCATGGCGTCTGGGCCAGACGCCAAGGATTGTGGCGTTTGGTCCTGGAGTCCGAGTGGGACTCTTGCCTTTCGGGAAAAACCGACTTTGAGGAGGCTTTTGCTCCAAGTTTTGACCCCGGGGCTCAACATATAAATAGAGGGGCAGGGCTAGCACCAAAGACACAACAATTGATCCCTTGGATCTCTTAGCCGTGTGCGGTGCCCCCCTCCACCATAGTCCACCTCGATAATATCGTAGCGGTGCTTAGGCGAAGCCCTGCGACGGTAGAACATCAAGATCGTCACCACGCCGTCGTGCTGACGGAACTCTCCCTCGACACTCGGCTGGATCGGAGTTCGAGGGACGTCATCGAGCTGAACGTGTGCTAGAACTCGGAGGTGCCGTAGTTTCGGTGCTTGATCGGTCGGGCCGTGAAGACGTACGACTACATCAACCGCGTTGTGCTAACGCTTCCGCAGTCGGTCTACATTGGGTACGTAGACAATACTCTCCCCTCGTTGCTATGCATCACATGATCTTGCGTGTGCGTAGGAAAATTTTTGAAATTACTACGAAACCCAACACTCATGTCTAACTCTTCGATGTAACAACCAACGACCTATGCACCTTTCACATTTACTAATCCCAACTCGCTCTAAATATACGAGTGGCAGTCATCATGTTTAAGCGAGCTAATTAAGCGAATGAGCTAATAAAGGAAGGATTGTGGGCTTAAATAGATTATTTAAACGGATGTGGCTAATTAAAGAAAGAATTATGGGTAAACCGGTGGAATAACTAAAAGAAAAATTGTTGTCTTAATAAATTCTACATGAAAGATTTGAGGTAAAAAGGTAGGATAATTAAAAGGAAGGATCTGCAGGCTTCAATGTGTTGGGGCTACTAAATTAGAAAAGGAAGGATTTGATTCTCGACTAAAACGAGTGAGGACGTCATGGTAATTAATGAAAGGATTATACTTAAATGCCATTAAAAAGGATTATACTTAGATGGAATCGGTGGGAGATTATGCCCGGCAAAGAAAATATGAACACGGCTATATTGCAACGTATTTTTCTATGTTCATTTTGTAGAAGGATGCTTTGTTGCAGCATGTTCTTCATAGTGAATCCGGTGTTGTGAGACATTATGCTTGCTCAAAACATCAATTTTCCCTGTTGCAACGCACGGGCATATGTGCTAGTGATACTAATGGACCTCAATTTAATTGGGTCAAAGGAATAACACAAGGTGATCCCCTCTCCCCTATACCTTTTAACTTCGTTGTTGATTGCTTTTCTAAGATGTTAAGCTGTTAACACAATTTAATTGATGGTTTAATACCTAATGTTATTCATGGGGGTGTAGTGAGTCTCCAATATGCAGATGATACCGTTCTATTCTTGAATAATTCTCTAGATCATGCTAGGAATCTTAAGTGGATCCTGTCTTGCTTTGGGAAACTTTTTGGTATAAAATTCACTTTCATAAAAGTGATTTACATCTATTAATGTGAAAGAGCATTTGGCTAACTCTTTAGCTTAGATTTGTTGCTGCAAAATTGGTGATTTTCTTTGAAATACCTGGGCGTGCCTTTGCACTATAAAAAGCTTAGGAGGGAACATATTCAGCCTGTGGTTGATGGAATTATTAAGAACATCTCTGGTTGGCTGGGTAAAATCCTATCTTATAGGGGTAAGCTGATTTTGCTTGGTACTTGTATTGCTAGTATTCCCGCCTATCTTATGTCTATGACGAAATATTTCAAATGGACTATCAGTGTTATTACCTCCCAGATGCCTCATTTTTGGGGTTAATCTTGGAGATGAGCATAAATACATCCGGCTAACTTGGGGCTTGTGTCCAGGAAGAAATCTTTCGGAGGTATGGGATTACCAAAACTTAGGGATTTTAATTTGACTCTCCTTGCCTCGTAGAGTAAAAGGTATTTTGACGGTTGACCCAGTGATTGGAAAATATTGCTAGATACTATTAAATACTACACTAATCCAGGTTCTGGATCCCCATTTTGGAAAGGCATCATGTGGGCTTCTACAATTTCCAGACCCTTTGTCACTGGAAAGTGGGGGTGTGGGAGAAGCATTGCCCTTTTTTAAGTCGGCTCGGGGGGATCTCGATTCATTAGAAAGAAGAGGAGAGTTGACAATTAATATATGAAAAACCGGGCTAAAACAGTCACAACAGCCCACACAAGACAGTACTGGCCAACTTGACTATCCACACGAGAGAAGAAAAAAGGAAAGCGGGAAGAGGCAAGAGCGCAGAGGCTCCCTCAAACAATCTCAAAAATAATATGTGAGTCGAGCAAAGCGAACAAGTAATGATCGAGGAAAGTAAAGCGGGCATGCCCAGTGGTAGAGCATCCATAGACCTGTCGCCGGCTGATTCAGAGCGCACACACGTTGAGAACACTATGTTCTCCCGTACCTTTCCCTACGCCCTTTTCGCCACATCTTAACTTGATATGCTAGTGCAAGCATACACGCCTTTCTAACGATTGATGTCGACATGAAATATACTTTTCCTTATGTAGTAGCAGGTGAGCTTCCGCCGGCCGGTTGTATTTGATCGGCCAGACCTCAGAATACGATGCTTTCCTTGCCGCAGTTGACCACGCCGAACTGCGGAAGTGGCGGCCGATGGTTTATCATAGCAATGAGGACGACAACGACGACGAGGAGCTAGCAGTAGCACTAGCATTTGACCTTGAGGAAGAGGCTGCCCACGCGGTATATAACCCCCCAACGGACACACATCCCCAAGACACGAACATACCGGCATAGGGGCGTGTGCGTGCGTACACCAACATCGGCCACCTTGGCTTACACGATGGATGCGGCAGTCACTCGCAGATCCAACGCCCTCCGCGTCGACGTCCCGGATGGCGATGCCGTTGCCGTCTCTGTCATGGCGGACTCCCCTGTGGCCAAACGGGGCCTTGGCGCCAAGGACGACGTGTGGGTTGCCGCGGACGAAGGGGTCATGTCCGGCGACGGCAACCGGCCTATGCTGTTCCGGACCATGAAGGTCAAGGGAAGCATCTTGCACCCTTACAGGTCGATGATCATTCCCCATTCTGGTTTTCACACTACTACTATACCTCTGTCCCGTAATAAACATAGTGCGCGTTTGATTGTTTTTTTAAAGGTCATACTTTGAGCAAGTTTGTAGAAACAGTTATCAATGTCTAGAATACAAAGTCAATATCAAAATTCATCATGAAATATATTTTTGTATGGTATATACCATACATTATATATTTAAGATAGATAATCTTTTATTCCATCTGATTCAAAATAAGTGTCATGGTTTTAGTTCAGCACGACACTTAGTTTGGATGAGAGGAAGCACATGAATTTGGTCAACATTTAAAAAGCTTTGCGAAACCAACGCTCACTAGCAATGTACAGGACGAATGGAGGACTATGATTCTATATGAAGGATTTCACAATCCTACACTTGTGAATAATATTATCATTTCGTAATAACAGGTTCTTGATGCTCGTGCGCTTGGTCGCCGTCATCGTCTTCTTCAAGTGGCGTGTGGAGCACAAGAATCACGACGGTGTGTGGCTCTGGACCGCGTCTATGACTGCTGACGCCTGGTTCGGCTTCTCATGGCTCCTCAACCAGCTCCCCAAGCTCAACCCCATCAAGCGTGTTCCGGACCTCGCCGCCCTCGCAGACCGGCACGACGATGCCACCCTTCCAGGGATTGACGTCTTCGTCACCACAGTCGATCCCGTGGATGAGCCCGTCCTATACACCGCAAACACCATCCTCTCCATCCTCGCTGCCGACTACCCGGTCGACAATTACGCATGCTACCTCTCGGACGATGGTGGCACATTGGTGCACTACGAGGCGATGGTCCATGTTGCCAGTTTTGCTGCATTGTGGGTCCCGTTTTGCCGAAAGCATTGCGTCGAGCCAAGGTCCCCCGAGAGCTATTTTGGAATCAAGACACACTCGTACGCTGGGGGTATGGCAGGAGAGTTCATGAGGGATCGTAGGCGTGTGCGCAGAGAATACGAGGAGTTCAAGGTGAGAATAGACTCCCTATCTACCACCATTCGCCAACGATCTGATGCCTACAACTCCAAGAACAAAGGTGGTGTAAGTGCCACTTGGATGGCTGATGGGACACAATGGCCGGGTACATGGGTTGAGCAAGCCGAGAACCACCGAAGAGGACAACATGCTGGAATTGTTCAGGTAAAAATTCCCCCTCTTCATGAAATGAATATCTTCAAAAAATATTTTGAGTAATGCGTTGTCGGTGTATAAAGTAGATATTCAGTTTACTGTGAGTTGGCAAATTTCTTAAGTTCATTTGCTCTTTTGACAGGTCCTACTAGACCATCCAAGCTGTAAACCACAGCTTGGATCACCGGTGAGCACCGACAACCCATTTGACTTCAGCAACATTGACACGAGACTTCCCATGCTCGTCTACATTTCCCGAGAGAAGCGCCCTGGTTATGACAACCAGAAGAAGGCAGGCGCCATGAACGTGATGCTCCGTGTCTCCGCGTTGCTCTCCAACACACCCTTCGTCATCAACTTTGACTGCGACCACTACATCAACAACTCGCAAGCTCTCCGTGCCCCTATGTGCTTCATGCTCGACCCTCGTGATGGTCAGAACACGGCATTCGTCCAGTTCCCGCAACGGTTTGATGACGTCGACCCAACTGATCGCTACGCCAACCACAACCGTGTCTTCTTCGACGGCACCATGCTTGCGCTCAATGGCCTCCAAGGGCCTACCTACCTCGGCACCGGCACCATGTTCCGTCGTGTCGCACTCTATGGCATCGAGCCGCCACGCTATAGAGCAGAGAACACTAAACTTGTGCGTAAGACTGGTGAGTTCGGTTACTCGACGTCGTTCATCAACACGGTGCCAGATGCCGCGATCCAAGATAGATCTATCGCCCCGGTGCTAGTCGATGAGCGCCTCAGCAAGGACCTAGCTACCTTGATGACGTGCGCTTACGAGGACGGGAGCTCATGGGGGAGAGATGCCGGGTGGGTGTACAACATCGCCACAGAGGACGTGGTGACAGGATTCCGCATTCACCGACAAGGGTGGCGTTCCATGTACTGCTCCATGGAGCCGGCAGCGTTTCGTGGAACGGCTCCGATCAACCTCACCGAGCGCCTCTACCAGGTGCTTCGGTGGTCGGGCGGGTCCCTCGAGGTGTTCTTCTCCCACAGCAACGCCCTCATCGCAAGCCGCCGGCTCCACCCTCTGCAGCGCATCGCCTACCTCAACATGTCGACGTACCCGATCGTCACGGTGTTCATCTTGTCCTACAACTTCTTCCCGGTCATGTGGCTCTTCTCCGAGCAGCTCTACATCCAGAGGCCGTTCGACACATACATGGCGTACCTCGTCGCCGTCATAGCGATGGTGCACTTGATCGGCATGTTCGAGGTGAGATGGTCGGGAATCACGTTGCTAGACTGGTTCCGCAACGAGCAGTTCTACATGATTGGGGCGACGGGTGTGTACCCAACAGCGGTGCTCTACATGTTGCTAAAGCTCGTCACGGGGAAAGGGATATACTTCAGGCTCACATCCAAGCAAACGGAGGCCTGCTCCAACGACAAGTTCGCCGATCTCTACACAGTGCGGTGGGTGCCGCTGCTGATCCCAACCGCCGCAGTCATCATTGTCAATGTCGCGGCTGTTGGGGCAGCAATAGGCAAGGCGGCGACATGGGGCTTCTTCACAGATGAGGCGCGACATGTGCTTCTCGGGATGGTGTTCAACATGGGGATCCTCGTGCTCCTCTACCCATTTGCACTTGGCATCATGGGGAAGTGGGGGAAGAGACCCATCATCTTGTTCATTGTGTTGGTCATGGCCATCAGCGTCGTCGGGCTCTTGTATGTCACGCTGCACGCCACGTTACCAGGAGAATGGTCACAAGTTGCCGTTTCTCTTGGGAAAGCATCGCTTACCGGGCCATCTGGATCTGGGTAGGGACGTACAACTCATCTTATATTATTATAGTGCAATGATTTTATTTTTCACAACACAATAATTTAAATGTTTGGGTACATATGTAACCATTCCTACTGTACTCTATTCAAGTACATGTGTATCCATCGAGTTCGAATTGTTTCTGGAAATTTCTAATTACCCTTTGTGCACCCCTTTTTTTCGGACTTGTTCCTGAATTATTTTTGAAACATCACGTCTTCATGTGAGCAGCCAGCTTCTACTTTCAACTCCATAAAGTTAGGACGTTCGGCCTAGCTACGACCATGAAGTTGAAAAGGCTGGCAGCTAGAGAGCTACTAAGAGCAAGTACAATAGAGCTGAGTCGGCGGGCTATAAGGAATAAACTAGTATATTTCTGCTTAGTTGGAGGAAGGAGAAGAGGAGAGAGAAGGTAAGCGGGCTCTTCGTGAAGAGCCAGCTCTAGCACGTGTTCCTAGACACTTTGTGAGAATGAAAGATGAGCCACATAATAAAAAAATAGTACACTCTTTTAATCTACTATTGTACATGTTGACTATAAAATGGACTGTAGATGACATGGCATTGGCTTATAGCTAACAGCTGGCTATACTATTAACCATGCTCTAAGGGCGTGTTCGGATCTCCCCGGACTACTCGAATCCAGCTTCTACGTGCTCATCAGCTTGTGTGAGGACGAAGCGTTTAGGCTTGGATGGATTGCTTGAAAGGGATGTGGTGTAGGGCCTGGTGCTTAGTGGAATGGGTAAAAAAGAAAGTGCAAAAATCTTGGGCGGGCCACGACACTGTCAGTGATAAATGCGCCCAGGCCCAGCGGCGGCATGAAGCCGACCGCGTCGGGCTATGGCTACCTTTTGGGGTGGGCGCGTCCATTTCATCAGTTGATTGGCAGCCAGCTCTCCGGTTGGTGCGCCATACTACTCACTCGTGAAGGCCATTCTGAATATCCGATGTTGCTTCAGACGGAAACAGTAAGGAACCTTGATTTGCTTGCCTACCTACTTAATCACGACGTGGTTACTGTAGACTCAATCACGACGTGGTTGGACACAAGAACACAAAGATTGATTTGCCTCAGTACAGTAGACAGCAACTCAGGATCCAGAGCAGATCTTAAGAATAAACAGTTGTAGTACCGTGACAGCACCTGTCAGCCAGGTGGACACTCAAGCGAGCTCGTGGTAGGTAGCAGCAAGCCATTAATTTCCATTCGGCTCACTTTTTTTAATAACATTGGCAATTACAAATGCAATCTGTTTATAGTACCTACCTACTTAACATTGTGGACCATTTTTTTACACAGCCTCGAATGGTCCCGGTGAACACTCAGTGCTGAAGCCTCTTGTGGTTGTTGTTGTAGGTGTACGAGCTGGCGAGCCACACGAAGAGCACGAGCTCGGTGGCCGAGAGCCCGGCGAGCAGCCAGTAGAAGTAGTTGAGGTGGGCGCGGTTGAGGTTGTCAGCAAACCAACCATCACCACCGCCACTTCTAGTAACACGGTCGATGAAGGAGATGAGTGCGCTGCTGATGAAGCCGCCGATCCCCATGACGCTGAAGTAGAGCGCCAAGCCGAGGCTGCGCAGCTCGCGGGGCATCTGGTCGTAGAAGAACTCCTGCATTCCCACCACCGCCAACACGTCTGCCACCCCCATCATCACGTACTGCGGCACCAGCCACACCCAACTCATCGGCACCGTCGCCCCGACATCGTCCACCAGCCCGTGCTGCCGTGCCGTCTCTAGTCGTTGGCCCTCCACGAGCGCCGCTGCGATGATCGCGCCCATTGACACCGCCATGCCTGCGCCCATGCGTTGCAAAAGCGTCAACCCCGATGGCTTGCCTGTCAGGCGCCCCAGTGCCGGCACCAGCAAACGGTCGTAGATGGGGACAAACAACAGGATGCTCGCTGGCCCAAGTGTCTGAAGTGCGGCCGGCGGTAGCTCAAGGCCTCTGAAGATGCAGCGATCCAAGGTGCGGCCCTGCTTGTTGAATAGGGTCATGATTTGCGCATATGCAACACCATACGCCAGGCATGCCGCCCAAATTGGCAACAGACGGAGCATGCTGCGCACCTCCTCGGACTTTGCCACAACATCCTCATCTTGGTGTCCATTTGTACTGAAGGGGAAGCTTGAGCTCTTGATGAGTGTGCCAAGGCTACGACCGAGGCGGGCGAAAGGACTCTCAACATCGGTGGTAGGAGCGCAGAAGCGATAGGTGGGGGTGCCAGAGAGGAATACGATGAAGGTACAAACCATGATGGCGCAAAGCATGCCGAAGCCGATTCCCCAACCGACGTTCTCCTGGATGTAGCTGACGACGGCGACGGAGATGGAGATGCCGACAGCCATCGAGAAGAACCACCAGTTAAAGAGGGAGCTACGGGATGCACGCTCTTTGGGGTGCTCGGGGTCAAATTGGTCGGCTGCGAAAGCCAAAGCGCACGGCTTGTCGGCGCCCTGCGCCATGGCGATTAGGTAGAGCGAGGCATAGAAGAAGGCCACCTGTAGCAACGAAGGGCCGGAAGAGGTATGGATGTCGCCAGCCGGTAAGGAGCTTTGCTGGAGTAGAGTGGACGCTAGAGTGACCATGCCGTATCCCTGCATGGATGCACACAATTTTAACTTGCTTAGTGTTGGCTTAATTTTTAATAATCACGAAAAGGAGAAATTTTCTATTGTTGACAACCATTTTTGGGGCTCTCTTAATGCCGAGAGACAAGCTAAAAGAAAATCCTACGTAATTGAAGTTGATTCACATCACAATTAACAACATGTTAAATAACCTGAAGTTAGCTTCAACATGGGATTCATAACATGTGATTTACTCTAATATCAAAGCAAATCAAAATCATGAGAATTATTTTTGCAGAAAAGACTAAAGGACATGTACATATATTATATAAAAATAGTCCCGACAAGAACTCCCATACAATAACAAAAAAATTACAGGTGAATCCTTAAGGAAAAAAAGTGGAGTTATGATAGTATGGATCACAGTGTTTTTACGAGAGAATTACTATCCCTTCGATCCATATTAATTGTCGCAGATTTAGTAAGAATTAAATCAAAGACAATTAACATGTTGCGTTTTTAGGATTAAAAAAACAATTAGGTAAAAGAAAAATGAGAATTTAGCAAAGACATGGTCAAGCCAAGAAAAGATCGGACACGCACCACAGATAGCTCACAACCATGCATTGGCATGCCGACGACTAGATCTTTCATATCTCACAACCATGTGCCTCACGTGAAGGATGGTGAAAAAAAGTTATTTACTCAGTTGTTCTTACGATTGATGATGTAAAAACAGAAGGGGAAGGGGAGATGGATTTACTACTTACCAGGATGTAGAGGGTGCAGGCGAGGATGATGGAGCGGTAGCGGCCCAGCCAGGAGTCGGCGACCAAGGCGCCCAGAAGCGGCATCAGGCAGGCCGTCCCTGACCAGGCGTTGACGGCGGCGGCCGCGGCGGCGTTGGAGTGGCCCAGCGGCCCTGTCAGGTACGTGATGAGGTTCGACGAGACGCCGAAGAAAGCGAAGTTGCCGGCGATCTCCAACACTGCACCCACCCAGCCAGACCGCCGGATCCATCAAGATGGCAGCTTAACGAACCAACTGCGGGAGAGCGCGTGCGTACCGACGACGAAGAGGGCGGAGCGCCAGCCGCCGGAGCCGCCACGGCTGACCGGGCGGCCTCGGAAGTCCGAGACGCCGGCCAGCGGTGCCGCCTCGTCGCCGTCGTCCTCGGCGGGCCGCAGCAAGGGCGCCTCGGCGTCCGCCATCTCTCTGCCTCCCTCTCCTCTGCTCGCAGCTGATTTTTTCCTCTTGGCTGGCTGGCAGTGGCAGTGGCAGTGGCAGTCTGTCAACGCACGCGGGCGGTCGGCATATGGGCACTCGTGTGGGCCGGCGACAGCTTAGCTTTAAATTTGCTGCCTCCATTTTCCTCCACACGTGGCCCAGTATCACTTCTCAGTCACCAGTTGCGGGATTGCGGCCCCTCGTAGCTCCTGCTTGGAATAGCGTGAGATATTTTGTGGTGCTGTCACTGTGATCCGGTCAGACGTGCCCATCCAAGAACAGACAGGATGCGATTTCAAGATGCGGATTGATAAGCCCAACTCGAGCGCACAACCCCAAACGGACGAACGATTTGGCCTGTTTTTGTCTGTCTGGAGCGGTAATGGGTTCGTCCATGTTCGCTTGGGGCCATTGGGTTGTCGGTGTGTTCAACGCGCGGCCGCATCCTAAATCATGTCTGGGGTGAACGTGAATAAAAAAACTAAAAACTATAAAATAAAATGTTGAAAAAAATAAAATAAATGCAAACATAAAACATAATTAAACATCACGGCCAAAACGCCCCAGTTCCACGGGCCACATAGACATAATTAACATTAAAAAATCCGACACCCGCGCGCTCGTGGCGTGCCCGTTGATGCCGTCGCCGTCGTCGTCTTCTCAGTGGCTACCGTTGTCTTCGTCGTCGCTGACGAGGTCGACGTAGTCTGACAGCGTCCAGAGGTGGGACGGTGGTGCCTGGTACATGGGGTCGGGCTGGAAGGCGGGAGGTGCCTGCACCACCTCCTTCTGTGGCGACGCCCCCTGCTCTGGTGACCGTGGCGGCGTGGGGCACCAGTTCACGCCCCCCACGGCGTCAGCCATCTTCGGAGCCGTGCACGACCAGCTCCACCCCTGGCCCACCAGCCCCGGGTGGAAGGCGGCAATGGGCTGCTCCTCGTTGACCTCCCCCTCACCGTCCACCATCTCCATCTCGGGGATGGCGACGTCGCCGGCCGCAGAGAGGGCCATCATCTCCTCGAGGCCCATCGTGTGTCTTCATGGAGTCCATGACACGTTGCATGAGCCGGGCCTCCTCCTCCTCTATCATGCAAAGAGGTGGTGGTGGCGACGGAGATGGTGAAGGCGACGGCGTGGGCGTGAGGCCGTGCAGCCGTGTACGCCCGCGCACCTGGGGAGCAGCCGCTCCGTGCTTTGGACGTGGCCGTTGCGGCCCCGACGAGGTGCCGACGAAGAAGGAGGCGCGCTGCACGTCGTGCTCGTCCCTTAACCACGTGTCCCAGAGCCCGGAATCGGAGGCGTACCTGGGGTCGTCGAAGAGGTCGTCGGGAAGGAGGCGGCGGCGGCGCTCGATCTCCTGGCGCCAGGCACGGCCGCTCGTCGGGACCGGCGGGGTCGGCACCCGGTTGGCGGCGAGATGCCAGTTATTAAGGAGGTGTGCGCCGCTCCAGGGGAGCGGCGTCCTCGTTTCCCAATAACACCGGCATACATCCGCGTTGATGTAGTGCCGGTCGCGCTCGTCGGCGGCCGTGGGTGCGATGGAGAATGCGAGCGGCGCATTATTAGAATCTTTTATATCAATATCATATTTTGTTTGCATTATTTGCTTATTGAATATTCTAATCATTATTCAACTAAAGGCAAATGCTAAACAAAAATTGTAAGTTCTGAACAACAGTTTTTTCTACAACAGTACTGAACGATTCCG
Organism: Triticum dicoccoides; assembly: GCF_002162155.2. Classification (NCBI taxonomy): domain Eukaryota; kingdom Viridiplantae; phylum Streptophyta; class Magnoliopsida; order Poales; family Poaceae; genus Triticum; species Triticum dicoccoides. The sequence continues at coordinate 819,229,160 of NC_041383.1, read as the reverse complement.
TTAGATGCAAATCACGTGCACGTGATAGAGCCATGAAAAATTGACGCCAACCACTTCCCGTCCTCCCTAATTCTTCGCATCCCCCGGGAAAACCGGACTTTCAACTTCCCCGCATGCACGTATTGCTTGTCACTTTAGCTAGTTGCAAGTTGCTTGAATTTGGAATCTGGGTCAGTCAATTTTTTGGCCTTTGATTTTTGCTTGGAGATTTGTGCTGTGTTTTTTTTCTGGACTGTGCTATATGTTGTGTTGGGCTTGTATTTTTTGACTGACCCCATAGTTGTTAGGTCAGTCGACTTGCTACTGGGCCGAAGCCCATTAACTGCGATGCAGCCATCCTCTCTCTCTCTCTCTCTCTGTTTGTTTCTTTAATGTTTATTTTTTTTCTGTTTTTATGTGTTTTTGTTTTTCTTTGTTAGTTCGTTTTTATTTTTATTTTCTGGGTATTTTTAGGATATTGTGTTAGTGTAAGCATATTCACATACATACTATGCAATATGTGTGAAAACACTATTAATGATTATTGTTTGCATACTACAAAAAGTGCAAGTGCAGGATGAAGTTGTGTGCAAGTTTTTTTTTAACTTTTTCATTATCTTTCTTCTTTAAAGGGAAATATATTACTACTAGTTCATTGTTCCTTATTTTTATTTTTTTTATTTCATTTTTTTCTTCGAGCGTAAAATCAATGCCACTAATTCGTTCCTTTCAGGAATTATTTTTGTGAAAATTTCACAACTATATGTTTATTCTAACATATTTTGACAAGCATATTTTTTGTGAATATTGTGTGCAAATTTTGCCGCTGTTTTTTTTATTTTTCTTTCTTCTTAAGGGTAATACCAATTCCATTAATTTATTCTTCCTTAGAAAACTTATTTACTTTATTTTTAATTTTTACTACATTTTATTTCTTCTTTAAGGCATACCAACGCCATTAATTCATTCCTTCTTAGGAATCCTTTTATTTGAATGACGTTTCACTATTATATGATTATTCTTGCATATCATAAAAAACACAATTTATGTGCAAATCCTGTGCAAATTTGACCTTTTTTTTGCTTTTTTTCTTCTTCTTAAAGCCCCCTTAGTAGTTTTATTTTCAATTTTTATCTTGAAGGGTGATTGCAATGATACTAAGGTAGAAGTAGTCGAGAGCCCGAGCCACGCGAAGAGCACGAGCTCGGCGGCCGAGAGCCCGGCGAGCAGCCAGTAGAAGTAGTCGAGGTGGGCACGGTTGAGGTTGTCGGCGAACCAGCCGTCTCCGCCGCTGGTTCTGGTGACACGGTCGATGAAGGAGATGAGGGCGCTGCTGATGAACCCGCCGATGCCCATGACGCTGAAGTAGAGCGCCAGGCCGAGGCTGCGCAGCTCGCGGGGCATCTGGTCGTAGAAGAACTCCTGCAGGCCCACCACCGTCAGCACGTCCGCCACGCCCATCATCGCGTACTGCGGCACCAGCCACGCCCAGCTCATCGGCACCGTCGCCCCGACAACGTCCACCAGCCCGTGCTCACGCGCCGTCTCCAGGCGCCGGCCCTCCACCAATGCTGCCACGATCACCGCGCACATCGACACCACCATGCCCACGCCCACGCGCTGGAGCAGAGTGTCAGGACCCCGACTCAATGCCACATAGATCTAGCATGTAACACTTCATATCACTTTGCGGCCTCACGCACGGTATTCCCACGGGTGTCGCCTTACCTTTACCCGGGACCGTTTGCGCCTTTTGGCACACGTATATGACAGTGTCGCTAGCATCCATATGATAAGGAGCCCGGGCTGACATGGCTAGTCGTAAACCCAAAGTGGCACAAACTTACAGGGACAGGCATCCATGACCCAGCATCGAACGTGTCGGTCATCAGCGAGTGAATCCAGGCTGTAGCACTGGGCTAGCAGGACTCCGGTGAGCCGGGCTGTAGCGGGCTAACAGGACTCCGGTATTCATCGCGTGACATTTCCCCGAAGGGACAGACACAGGAACGAAGAAGGACACATGCCGGCCAGCCTAAGTGTTCCGGAGCAGTAGCAAGCTACCATGGCTCGGTGGAAACACTAGGAGACATTTCCCGGTAAGAGAGGCTACTAAAGATAAACAACTAGATGGTCAGATCCCACACATACCAAGCATTTCAATAGCATACACACAATATGCTCGGTATGTGCGGATACAACATGGCATCACAACATGACTCTACGATTCAAGTAATTTATTCAATAGGCTCCGAGGAGCGAGACATTACAAACATGGGTCTCATGACCCAACAATCAAAGCATACAAGTCAAAGCACAAGCGGAAGCTATCATGTCTGAGTACAGACATCTATAAATGAAAAAGGCTGAGAAGCCTGACTATCGATCAGATCCTGCCGAGGGCACAAGATCGTAGCTGAGGTAACAAGCTAAACGTCGAAGTCCACGTGAAACTACTAGTGAGACTGAAGTCTCTCTGCAAAAAACATAAAATAGGCAAACGTGAGTACAAATGTACCCAGCAAGACTTACATCAGAACTAACTACATATGCATCATTTTCAACAAGGGGATGGTGGGGTTTAACTGCAGCAAGCCAGCTTTGACTCGGTGGCTATCCTAAACTACGACTGCAAGCGACTCCTTTGAGGTGGCGCACACGAGTCCACATATTCACCATATCAATACACCACTATGGATCCGCTCCCGTCTCCCTACGAGAACGCCATCCATAGCACTCACGCTTATCTTGCGCATTTTAAAGTATCCACTTTCACTTGTCTATGAACTGATATAAGCAACCCAGAAGTCCTTTTCCGTGGACACGGCTATTCGAATAGATGATGTTAACCCTGCAGGGGTGTACTTCTTCATACATGTTTCCACCACTTAGCGTCTGCACACGACATGTGCTCGGCAGACTTCAAGCGAAAGCCGACGTGGGTGTAGACCACGACCTACCTAAACACTCAAGTCTCTAGTCCAGGTTTATCGCCTATTCGGGTTCCATCCATGAGGAGATCCGGCCGGAGTTTCGCTCACAGCCCCAAACGATGTGAACAGGGTTCCGTGACACCAAACGGGCGCCCGGTTTACCCGGCCACGTGCCTACCGCATCACAGCCCACCCCTACGGTCAGCGCTGTCCACAGCCTCCAGCATACTACAAACACCAGAAACTACTTGCAACTCCTGGACAGAGGACAAGGGTGAATAAAAAGTCGAGCGGGGTCATATTTCAGGGCCCAATGTATGGTAGTAGCTGAATCATGGATCACAAACACAGAACTCAGTTCCTGAGGACGGCTTCAATGAGACAACCCACCATGTACTCCTACATGGCCTCTCACCGCTACCTTTACCAAATCGTGTTCACACGCTTAGCTCACACACCGTAGGACATATTCACACACCTCTGATTCATTCCCGATGAATCAGACCTGACACAACTCTAAGCAATAGCAGGCATGACAAACAAGCATGAATGAGTAGGCACAACAGGGCTCAAACAACTCCTACTCATGCTAGTGGGTTTCATCTATTTACTGTGGCAATGACAGGTCATGCAAAGGATAAAGGGGTTCAACTACCGCAGCAAATAACAGTTGAATCGATGTTGTCCTAATGTAGTAAGAGAGCAGGAGCGAGAGAGTGGGATTTTATCGGAATGAACAAGGGGGTTTTGCTTGCCTGGCACTTCTGAAGATAACATTGAGTCTTCATCAGTGTCAACGATCACATCATCGGTATCACGTCTATCGAGAGGGGACAAATACCGGCAACACAGAAGGGAACACAATCAATGCAATGTACAATATGATGCATGATCATGACATGGAAAAATGAATGTGTTTTGAGCTAATGCAACTAGCAACAGATTAAATGAAGTTGGTTTGAATACAAGATTCAAATTCAAACTCCATATGTGATTATTTAAATGCCCTTTAATTGATTTGTGCTAAACAGCATCTATAAGTTGTTCTAACATGCATGGAAATGGTACAGATGGATTCCTTGAATTTTTCTGATAATTTTTCATATATAAATTATTTAATTTGGAGTTACGGTTAATTTTCTATGAATTTTAGAAGTTTATACAATTTTCTGGATTTTCCTGATTATTTTTAAATCCAGAAAATACTTATTGCGTCAGCCTGACATCATCATGACGTCAGCAGGTCAACAGGGCGCCTCCAGGTCAAACCTGACCTGTGGGACCCATATGTCAGCGTCACAGGTTAAACAGGGGGGTTTATTTTAGTTTAATTAAGGATTAGGGCACTAGGGCCCACATGTCAGTGTCAGCAGGGGGGGGGGGTAATTAATTTAAAATAAACTAACTAATTAACAGGGGGGGCTGGCCCCACCTGTCATCGACCCAGGGGGGGTCAAACCCCTGGTCAGCAGGGCCTAACCCGCCGGCGGCTCGTCGCCGGTGGCAACAGGCGCCGCGGAGGGCGCGGGCTCGCTCCTCCGGCGTCCAAATGGACGGAGGAGAGCGGCTACGGGGAGCTGGAGCTCACCCGCGCCCATTTCAACAAGCAGCAGCAGCTAGGGCGGCCGGAGACAATGGCCTCGAGCTCGGCAGCGGCGGCCGGAGCTCGGGCGTGCTCGGTTTCGGCGTTACACGGCACGGCGGGCGCGGCCGATGGGCTCTACGGGATGCTGGGGTCAGCAGGAACACCCGGAGGCAACGAGCGCAGGCGGAGAAGCTCGGGAGCACGGAGCTCACCGGCCATGGCGGACGGCGGCTTCGGGTGCTCGTGGGGCGGCGGCTACAGGGCGCAATCGAAGGGGGAAAGAGGGAGGGGAGGCGTAGGAGCTCACAGCGGTGCCGTAGGGATGGTTAGCCGGCTCGGGGGCGCGCCGGAGTGGCCGAATCGACGGAGAAGATCCTCGGCGGCCGGCGAGGGGAAAACATCGGGGGTGGCGATCCGGGGCTCTTCTGGTCGCGTGACACGACGAGGAGGTCGAGGGAGGACCGGCGGAGCTTCCTGGGGCGTCGGTGAGGCTAGGGGTGGCCGGTGGCCATGGGTACGGCGACGATGGCGGCGAGCTCCGCTCGGTGGTGTGCGCGAGAGGGAAACAGAGGAGGGAATGGGGTCCAGGGGGAGAGAGGGGAGGTGCAGGGGGCGAGGGCGTCTCCGTGGCGTCGCGAGGGAGTCGGGGAGGCTGCCACGGCGAAGCAGGAGGTGGCCGGCGCTCTTCGGGCGCGCGCCACGCCTCGCCTCTGCCTACTGGCAGAGGAAGAAGAGGACAGGGGGGGGGGAGGAGGTGGGCCGGGCCGGCCAGATGGGCTGGCCAGCTGGGCCAGGTAAGTGGCGCCAGGTAATTCCCTTCTCTCTCTGTCTTTTTCTAATTATTTCAGTTTTCTATTTTGCAGGTTTGTTTTGAATTTGGTTTTGAAACCAATTCAATTTATTTTGCTTCTGACAATATTTTTAGGAGCTAAAGGAATTGAAACAATGCTCCACAAAATATTTCAGAATTTATTGGACCTATATTTATTTAATAGTAGATATAAATCCAATTCAAATAATTATTGATTTAATTCAAATGCCCAAATTAAATGTTTCTGAGACACCAAAAATATTGGTTTGGATTTTACCTCTTGCCAATATTTCCAGAGGATAACAGGAACATTTTCTTGGACACATTTGAGAAGATTTAATTGTTGGTTATTTTTAGAGGTTTCTGAGGCTTTGAAAATTCCTCAATTCAAATTTCATTTGAATTTAAACATGATGCAGCAACCAAGCTAGTCCAAGGCCAGGGTAAAGCTAGGGATGTGACAACTCACCCCCACTAAACAAGAATCTCGTCTCGAGATTCAAGCGTAGGGTAAGGTGAAGGGTAACGCAGACTAATATACTCTTCACGATCCAGGTTGCACTTCATAGGAACGTTGATTCGATCACCATCATTGTCTTGATGTCTTGCTCTGAGAACTCCAGCTAATCATGGCAAGAAGAGAAAAGGTAAACTCTAGAAGGATCGATCTTCTCGAAGGTCGAACAACTCACGAAATGAGACATAGAACCATCTCTCGGGTTGAGACACGAGATACACATCAAGAGGGGTGGAAGAAACGGATGACGAAGGTTCACTAGGTGGACAATAATTTCACGCTTAAGAAGGTGGTAATCAATTGTCAACGTAGCGAGGAGTTGAGTTGCCATGATACCACAACGAGGCATCTTAGGGATGGTGACTCGTAGATATATCCCCTTAAGTGGCAAAAAGAATTACCTTTGATTCAAAGATCATTGAAACTCTTTATACCAGCCTAAGGCAATCACAAGCAATCGATTGGCGGGGTCGGTAGAATGGCATACTCGGACTTGGATGATGTGGATTACCTTGTTGAAGACAACGTAATGGATAAATTTGCTTATCACCGGAAATGGATGAGACCCATGGTAGAATGGCACATTGGCGGTGCAAGCTGGGAACAAAATGCAAATGTTGGGAATGATTCTGGTAACTGGGGAAGAACCCAACAATAGAGAGTGAATTCACTGTTGAGAAGTTATAGCATAACCGAGGAAGTTGAGAGCAAACCTAGCTAGTGCCGATGGTAACACCTAACGCTTGTGCGTGCTCTCAAGAACTTGAGCATTTCCACAATCATCAAGGTTTTATCAACAACCGCGTCAAGGGTCCGATAAACACAACTTACTACCATGATGAATGGTGATGGACGATGCAGATGCGAAGGAGGATAACACTTTCTCAGATTTCACCTTAGCGAGCCAAGGAACAAAATCTGGACGATCGACCGAGAGACATTTAGCACTCCGCTTCTAATGTTCTCCTTGACGTGCTAGTGTAACCCATTCATAGATATGGTTTGATAACTAGAACATCAAGTAAGGTCGGACTTCGGAACACAGAAATCCATAGGGGCAACTAGGGAGTAATCCTACGAAATCCCTATGGGGAGGTGGCCAACTTCCTCAAACAAGATACTATAATAATAGGTCTACCGGATGGGTGTGTTGGCCACGACATCCACGTTGCCGGTTATTGAGAGACCAATATTATAATTCTTGGGAAATGTTCCAACCATCACATCTGCCTGAGATTCAGATCTGGTTGGTGTCAGGATATCCCAGACTCATCGAGTCTAGGAAGAAAAACGGAAGTTTGCAACACAAATCGACGAGATGACGTTGCGGGATTCTCGGAAGATGAACTACGATAGCAAGCTCCAAAACATGAGCTGGTTCTGCTACAAACATGTGAACACGCTGTCCCAGACAAACATGACCACGTGGTAGTCTTATAATAAAACACTACCGAGTTCAGGTGGGGGAACCATCATTAATGACATCGAAGTCTCCACGCGTGGAAGTCCAAAGAGTTCACCTTGGACAGACTCCTTTATCTTTGAACAACTCAATCAGTGGCTTGGTGTGCTCGGAACACATATGGAATGAAGGTTGCAAGTCTCCAGACCACAGAATACTTCGCACGTATGCATGACTGACTTGGGATGATTCCAGAGGAAGCAAAACTAACTTTCTCAAATCCACGGCGGCAACTTTCACCAAATGCACGTGTATAAGAGGAAGTCACTCCTTTCATCAAACAAATACTTCATGAGTTAGCATGAAGAAATGCTTTTAAAAGTTTCCAACACTAGCTTAATGTTTAACAAAATCATGGAGGAGATAAGGATGTTGTCAATGGGCTCAACAACAATTCTTCCGGGTTTCCCTTTAAAAGGAATTCCATAGTTAAGTGAACAAGTGATAGCATTGGTCAGACCCAAAAGATATAATGGTGTATGCTCGAGGGATCAACCACGAGTAAGACAACATTACGAATATCGTTGGTTCTGGTCTGATTGGATGATAGCCCATACTCAAATTATAGATGGGGTAAGACAATAGGTCCAACAACTGATCACAAGGACCAATTAATGAAGATATCATCTTTCTTCAACACACACACATACACAGAAAGATATCCCTTAACATGAACTAAGTCAGACAAGCTTTTATCTTCCAACTCTCCAAGTTGTTGTCTAGCTTAACCAACTAGCTCAGGGATATCTAACACCGATTCTTGGAGAGAAGGTGGTTCACAAGAAACCAACTCGATCACGAGCTCAACATAACGGTCAGGTGACGACCTGGTAATACTTCCGAGAAGATATTCGGAAAATCACGAACCACCGATATGTTACTAAGCTCGAGAACAATCTTGCTTTTCAGGGCAAGATGATATGATCAAATGAGTGAGGACTTGACAAGATCCTAACTCATCAATCGCAGGGTGCACCGAAATAAGGACTAGGTAGCACGATCAGTCTTAGAAGGATGATTCAAAAACCAACATACTAAGAATGAAGTTATTATCCTTTAACTACCAAGCAACGAGGTTGCTAGGCGTATTGATTTCACACATCACAATGCATTTGTCGGTATTCCGGTTGCGACAACACGGAACCGAGGGATGAATAATGATGGCGAGAAGTATCACTACATCAAGAATTCACAAGAGCCGGTGCAATCCTCATGAAAATCCTGACATAAAGACGGTAATACTTCAGGGTAGAACAGAATCAAAAGCTGGGCTGGCATTTTGATCTGCGGAGTACAATTGTTTTGACCCAATCCTAGATATGGATGAGGTACTGGAGTTTGTTTCTCCTAGTCATTCCGGAATAGAATGGCTTGACGGACCACAAGAGTAATAGGCATCGATAAACGAACGCACGCATACTCTTGACTACCAATTGATAGGCGAGGGTCAGAATGCAACTAAAGAGAACAACTCAAAGGAACATATAATTTTCTGAGTTGTGGATGCATAGATTAGTATGTCGAACCAAGTTCAACATATTTCTTCCGGATAACCCATGCAGAACGGTAGAACTGGCAGAGTCACAATGTAGAATCGAGAACCCATCGAGAGCACTCTGATTGTGATCTTTCGATCAGCGAGGAACATCTGCCATAAGCGGTTCATAGTATTTGGAAGAAAGGAATACCACGAACATCGAGGACTAATGCAAAGGTTACTAATATCCTAAAGGCACTAGCAATTACTATCAACATGAAGTAAGTAGAGTGAATCTCGGGTTCAAAGCCCAAGGAGTAGAATACCCACTACTAAGTAGCATCACGGAATGCTTTCGAGGATAAAGGCCAGAATCATCACACTGGGATCACAAATCATTGCTAGATTACTAGGTGACTCCCTAAAACACCTAGGGTCATAATAGTAACTCCAACATAATGTCAAGGCAATAGAATACCTCAACTCAACAATTGGTGTGATTGAGCTGGCATAAAGGAACATCGAAACCAGAGGGAAAGGATTTTGCAAATGCATCAGACTATTTAGAAACCTGGAATGACTCGGACAGCATAACGGCTGTAAATGCTCAGAAAGATTTGAGACATTCACAAAAATGGTGGCATAACCACTCAGAAGCACAATATCAAGGTTTCGAGATCAACAGTTAACGTACGGAAGTAGAAGAAACTGAACTCAAGCTTAAATCCAACAATCTATAAGTCTACGGATTAGTAATACGTGATCCTGATAGAAAGAAGAGATCGCCTAGTTCTTAATCCCCGTAGGAGAGAAGATGATGACTCAGATCAGAAGGCCATGAGGTATAAGGAGTAAAAAGAGCCTTACGTTCCATCCCACAATCAATTCCCTTATATAACTAAAGAATTTCTAGACTCAACTTCGACCAGTTTGGCTTGGTAATCCTACAGGCAGTCAAGCTCTGATACCAACGCTGTCAGGACCCCGACTCAATGCCACATAGATCTAGCATGTAACACTTCATATCACTTTGCGGCCTCACGCACGGTATTCCCACGGGTGTCGCCTTACCTTTACCCGGGACCGTTTGCGCCTTTTGGCACACGTATATGACAGTGTCGCTAGCATCCATATGATAAGGAGCCCGGGCTGACATGGCTAGTCGTAAACCCAAAGTGGCACAAACTTACAGGGACAGGCATCCATGACCCAGCATCGAACGTGTCGGTCATTAGCGAGTGAATCCAGGCTGTAGCACTGGGCTAGCAGGACTCCGGTGAGCCGGGCTGTAGCGGGCTAACAGGACTCCGGTATTCATCGCGTGACATTTCCCCGAAGGGACAGACACAGGAACGAAGAAGGACACATGCCGGCCAGCCTAAGTGTTCCGGAGCAGTAGCAAGCTACCATGGCTCGGTGGAAACACTAGGAGACATTTCCCGGTAAGAGAGGCTACTAAAGATAAACAACTAGATGGTCAGATCCCACACATACCAAGCATTTCAATAGCATACACACAATATGCTCGATATGTGCGGATACAACATGGCATCACAACATGACTCTATGATTCAAGTAATTTATTCAATAGGCTCCGAGGAGCGAGACATTACAAACATGGGTCTCATGACCCAACAATCAGAGCATACAAGTCAAAGCACAAGCGGAAGCTATCATGTCTGAGTACAGACATCTATAAATGAAAAAGGCTGAGAAGCCTGACTATCGATCAGATCCTGCCGAGGGCACAAGATCGTAGCTGAGGTAACAAGCTAAACGTCGAAGTCCACGTGAAACTACTAGTGAGACTGAAGTCTCTCTGCAAAAAACATAAAATAGGCAAACATGAGTACAAATGTACCCAGCAAGACTTACATCAGAACTAACTACATATGCATCATTTTCAACAAGGGGATGGTGGGGTTTAACTGCAGCAAGCCAGCTTTGACTCGGTGGCTATCCTAAACTACGACTGCAAGCGACTCCTTTGAGGTGGCGCACACGAGTCCACATATTCACCATATCAATACACCACTATGGATCCGCTCCCGTCTCCCTACGAGAACGCCATTCATAGCACTCACGCTTATCTTGCGCATTTTAAAGTATCCACTTTCACTTGTCTATGAACTGATATAAGCAACCCAGAAGTCCTTTTCCGTGGACACGGCTATTCGAATAGATGATGTTAACCCTGCAGGGGTGTACTTCTTCATACATGTTTCCACCACTTAGCGTCTGCACACGACATGTGCTCGGCAGACTTCAAGCGAAAGCCGACGTGGGTGTAGACCACGACCTACCTAAACACTCAAGTCTCTAGTCCAGGTTTATCGCCTATTCGGGTTCCATCCATGAGGAGATCCGGCCGGAGTTTCGCTCACAGCCCCAAACGATGTGAACAGGGTTCCGTGACACCAAACGGGCGCCCGGTTTACCCGGCCACGTGCCTACCGCATCACAGCCCACCCCTACGGTCAGCGCTGTCCACGGCCTCCAGCATACTACAAACACCAGAAACTACTTGCAACTCCTGGACAGAGGACAAGGGTGAATAAGAAGTCGAGCGGGGTCATATTTCAGGGCCCAATGTATGGTAGTAGCTGAATCATGGATCACAAACACAGAACTCAGTTCCTGAGGACGGCTTCAATGAGACAACCCACCATGTACTCCTACATGGCCTCTCACCGCTACCTTTACCAAATCGTGTTCACACGCTTAGCTCACACACCGTAGGACATATTCACACACCTCTAATTCATTCCCGATGAATCAGACCTGACACAACTCTAAGCAATAGCAGGCATGACAAACAAGCATGAATGAGTAGGCACAACAGGGCTCAAACAACTCCTACTCATGCTAGTGGGTTTCATCTATTTACTGTGGCAATGACAGGTCATGCAAAGGATAAAGGGGTTCAACTACCGCAGCAAATAACAGTTGAATCGATGTTGTCCTAATGCAGTAAGAGAGCAGGAGCGAGAGAGTGGGATTTTATCGGAATGAACAAGGGGGTTTTGCTTGCCTGGCACTTCTGAAGATAACATTGAGTCTTCATCAGTGTCAACGATCACATCATCGGTATCACGTCTATCGAGAGGGGACAAATACCGGCAACACAGAAGGGAACACAATCAATGCAATGTACAATATGATGCATGATCATGACATGGCAAAATGAATGTGTTTTGAGCTAATGCAACTAGCAACAGATTAAATGAAGTTGGTTTGAATACAAGATTCAAATTCAAACTCCATATGTGATTATTTAAATGCCCTTTAATTGATTTGTGCTAAACAGCATCTATAAGTTGTTCTAACATGCATGGAAATGGTACAGATGGATTCCTTGAATTTTTCTGATAATTTTTCATATATAAATTATTTAATTTGGAGTTACGGTTAATTTTCTATGAATTTTAGAAGTTTATACAATTTTCTGGATTTTCCTGATTATTTTTAAATCCAGAAAATACTTATTGCGTCAGCCTGACATCATCATGACGTCAGCAGGTCAACAGGGCGCCTCCAGGTCAAACCTGACCTGTGGGACACATATGTCAGCGTCACAGGTTAAACAGGGGGGTTTATTTTAGTTTAATTAAGGATTAGGGCACTAGGGCCCACATGTCAGTGTCAGCAGGGGGGGGTAATTAATTTAAAATAAACTAACTAATTAACAGGGGGGGCTGGCCCCACCTGTCATCGACCCAGGGGGGGTCAAACCCCTGGTCAGCAGGGCCTAACCCGCCGGCGGCTCGTTGCCGGTGGCAACAGGCGCGGCGGAGGGCGCGGGCTCGCTCCTCCGGCGTCCAAATGGAAGGAGGAGAGCGGCTACGGGGAGCTGGAGCTCACCCGCGCCCATTTCAACAAGCAGCAGCAGCTAGGGCGGCCGGAGACGATGGCCTCGAGCTCGGCAGCGGCGGCCGGAGCTCGGGCGTGCTCGGTTTCGGCGTTACACGGCACGGCGGGCGCGGCCGATGGGCTCTACGGGATGCTGGGGTCACCAGGAACACCCGGAGGCAACGAGCGCAGGCGGAGAAGCTCGGGAGCACGGAGCTCACCGGCCATGGCGGACGGCGGCTTCGGGTGCTCGTGGGGCGGCGGCTACAGGGCGCAATCGAAGGGGGAAAGAGGGAGGGGAGGCGTAGGAGCTCACAGCGGTGCCGTAGGGATGGTTAGCCGGCTCGGGGGCGCGCCGGAGTGGCCGAATCGACGGAGAAGATCCTCGGCGGCCGGCGAGGGGAAAACATCGGGGGTGGCGATCCGGGGCTCTTCTGGTCGCGTGACACGACGAGGAGGTCGAGGGAGGACCGGCGGAGCTTCCTGGGGCGTCGGTGAGGCTAGGGGTGGCCGGTGGCCATGGGTACGGCGACGATGGCGGCGAGCTCCGCTCGGTGGTGTGCGCGAGAGGGAAACAGAGGAGGGAATGGGGTCCAGGGGGAGAGA
>NC_041383.1:819190489-819215931 GCF_002162155.2 Triticum dicoccoides | reverse complement strand
GGGGGGGGAGGAGGTGGGCCGGGCCGGCCAGATGGGCTGGCCAGCTGGGCCAGGTAAGTGGCGCCAGGTAATTCCCTTCTCTCTCTGTCTTTTTCTAATTATTTCAGTTTTCTATTTTGCAGGTTTGTTTTGAATTTGGTTTTGAAACCAATTCAATTTATTTTGCTTCTGACAATATTTTTAGGAGCTAAAGGAATTGAAACAATGCTCCACAAAATATTTCAGAATTTATTGGACCTATATTTATTTAATAGTAGATATAAATCCAATTCAAATAATTATTGATTTAATTCAAATGCCCAAATTAAATGTTTCTGAGACACCAAAAATATTGGTTTGGATTTTACCTCTTGCCAATATTTCCAGAGGATAACAGGAACATTTTCTTGGACACATTTGAGAAGATTTAATTGTTGGTTATTTTTAGAGGTTTCTGAGGCTTTGAAAATCCCTCAATTCAAATTTCATTTGAATTTAAACATGATGCAGCAACCAAGCTAGTCCAAGGCCAGGGTAAAGCTAGGGATGTGACACAGAGTCGGCCCTGTAGGCTTGCCCGTCGCCCGGCCTAGCGCCGGCACCAGCAGGCGGTCGTAGATGGGGACGAACAACAGGATGCTCGCTGGCCCTTGCGTCTGAAGCGCCGCCGGGGGCAGCTCCAGGCCGCCGAAGACGCGTCGGTCCAATGTGCGTCCTTGCTTGTTGAAGAGCGTCATGATCCGCGCGTACGCCACACCGTATGCGAGGCACGCCGCCCAGATCGGCAGCAGCCGCAGCACGCCACGTGCCTCCTCCGACTTGGCTGCGCCATTTTCTTCTTGCCATCCTTTTGTACGGAGGAAGCTCGAGCTCCTTGCGAGCGCCATGAGGCTGCGACCGAGGCGGGCGAAGGGGCTCTCGGCGCCCGGGGTGGGTGCATAGAGGCGATAGGTGCGGGTGCCGGAGAGGAAGACGGCGAAGGCGCACAACATGATGGCACAAAGCAAGCCGAAGCCGATCCCCCAGCCGATGTTCTCCTGGATGTAGCTGACGACAGTGACGGCGACAGAGATGCCGATGGCCATGGAGAAGTACCACCAGTTGAACAGGGAGCTGCGGGACGCCCGCTCCTTGGGGTGATCGGCATCGAACTGGTCAGCGGCGAAGGCGAGGCCGCATGGCTTGTCGGCCCCCTGTGCGAGAGGAATGAGGTAGATCGAGGCGTAGAAGAGGGCCACCTGCAGCGATGAAGGGCGTCTGGAGCGTGGTCACTAGAGTCATCATGCCATATCCCTGCATGGATACAGACGATTTTGTTTTACTTGGTTAGTGTTTTCTAACGTTTAATATCCGATGTAGAAGACAAATTCAAACTATAAGAAAATTTTAATTTTTTGGGCCTATATATTTAAAACCATATTTGGAACTTGGTTAATGTCAACCGACAAACTAAACAAAAAATCTTAGACTAATTTATCGGGATTCACATCAAGAACTAAGATATAAAAATCATGATCTGGTGCAACATGGTGAAAAAACTGAAGTTCCGTTCAACATGGCATCTATAAGAAGTAGATACTCTAGGTTGCAATTTACTCAAATTTACGAGCGATTGAGTAGACTCTAAAACTTGACCCAGTTTCAGCCAAGTAAAAATATTTTGATTTTGGAGTTCCGTATGAGTGGACCGTTTAAGTAGATGTGAGACCATGTTTTGTTTTCAGGAATGGTGAAAACCCCTCACCTCTCACCTCATAGCGCACTCAACTACGACCCATTTCCAGCAACCTGGAAGTCGATATGCTAAAATGATGATAACATTTGCAAAGTCGCAGTCAAAATAACTATGAGCTGCACGAAAAGTGATATTCTTAACTAAGACACAACTTCAAAGGACCAACACAATGAATCTATAATTACACCAAAATGTTCTTATTTTTTTGAGAAACAGGAGAGAGGCAAAAGCCGAAGGAGAAATTGGAAAGAGATAACCCACCAGCGCAAAAGAAAAGGAAAGAGATAACCCACAAGCGAAAGAGATACTACATCAAACAAAACTTTTTTTCCGCCAAGTAGACAAGTTGACCCAGGTAACTTCCGCATTTTGTTGACCAAATTACTGGGGGTTAAGACAACAACCTTTTTTTTCTTTTTTTTTTCAATAAATATAAACCAGTACTAATTACCCCAGTTCCTCTCAGAAAAGTTTATCACGCTGGATACCAGCATGGTGTTCAAGTACAAATTTGACAAATACTCCTTCGGTCCCAAAATAAGTGTCTGACTTAGTACGGAGTTAGGAGGAAGTTATTTGAACACAATATATTATAGATATATCTCAGAAAACAAGAAGAAATCAAGAACTCCCTTCATTCCTAAATATAAGACTTTTAAAGATTCCATTATAGACTACATATGAAGCAAAACGAGTGAATCTACATTCTAAAGTCCATAGTAAAATTTATACAAAGTCTTATATTTAGGAACGGAGGGAGCATCAAACATGTGCTAAAAAGGCAGTACCGCGTCAAATCAAAATAGTTGTAGAGATTTCCAAAATTAAAAAAAAAATCCGATTTTTGCTGCAGTACTGCATTGTCCGAAGTCAACATATTCGTTGAGGTGCATCCTGCGTCTCATCTCATGTTAGTTTACAGCCGCGTGTCTGACGTGTGATAGCATCTAGTACTGTGCATGACGATGATGGTGCAGCGAACAGAGAGGTAAGAAGTGAACGCGAAGCAAAATGAACACCTTTACCGTACCAGGACGTAGAGGGTGCAGGCGACGATGATGGAGCGGTAGCGGCCGAGCCAGGAGTCGGCCACGAAGGCGCCCAGCAGCGGCATCAGGCAGGCCGTGCCGGACCAGGCGTTGACGGCGGCGGCAGCCGCGGCGTTGGAGTGGCCCAGCGGCCCCGTCAGGTACGTGATGAGGTTCGCCGACACGCCGAAGTAGGCGAAGCTGCCCGCGATCTCCACCACTGCACGCAGGACGCAGCCAGATCGACCTCATGTCACGCCGGATGGAACAAGAAGATCACTGCTTAACGCCTTAACGAACGAACAGGGGAAGAGCGCGTGTGGACTGTGGAGAGTACGTACCGCAGACAACCGCGACGATCACCCGTGCCACCTGAGGTCACCAGGACAACCGCGACGATCGCAGACTCCCAGGTCTGGATCTGGGCATTGCCCCTGAGAAAGAGTGCAAGCCCGAGCCACCTGACGCTACCCCCTCGTAGCCCACACGAGCAAGAGGAGAGCCACCACCGCCGCCATAGTGCTAGCCGGAGAGCCAACCATGCAACCCACCAGCCGGGGCCACCATTCCGGCAACCATGTCCCTAGTCACCGCCAACCATCTACCTCCCAACGCGCAACCAAAGTGGGAGGAACGAAACGTATCTCCTTTCACTCCTAGCCCGACATCAGCTATCTGGCCTGGCACTAGTAGAAAACAGGGCTTTGGTTCGGGCCTGGCCAGCCCATTAGTCCCGGTTCTTCATGAATCGAGACCAATGGGGGACATTAGACCCGGTTCATGAGCCCAGGGGGCTGGCCGGGGCCTCGTGGGCATTGGTCCCGGTTTGTCTGGATCCATTTGTCCCGGTTCTAGGCAAGAACCTGGACCAATGGTCCACGCTCCTGGCCCATAGCCATTGGTACCGGTTCGTGCCATGAACCGGTATAGAAGGGGGGGATTTAGTCCCGGTTCATGCCACGAGCCGGGACAAATAAGTTGCCTATATACACCCATCGCCGTGGCAGAGCACTCTGTTTTTTCTCGCCGACGAGGGGAGGGCATTTGGGTGCCCTATGCAGATGAGGTGTTCGATGAAATGTCTGAGCCACGCTAGTTAATCGTTCTTCTCTCAAAACTCGACCTCCGAGCTCCATTTTCCCCAAGATTTGTCTAGGTTTAGAGGTCCGTCACGTCCTGTCCTCGTCTTCATCGTCGTCGATCGCCCGCGCCGATCTCGTCGCCGGCATCACCGTGGTGAGCCTCTTGTTCTTATCTTCTGTCTGAAAAAAAAAATTCTTACTTCAGATAGATACTTGTCTAATTTTCTTACTTTTATTATTTCTTGTTATTATACAGTGCGATGGTTTTGGTATCCGCCCCCGTCGGCCCTCGTCCTGTCTATAATTCGGATGTGGTATATATTATCTTTTGATAACTATTTGGTTCATTTGTTGTTTATGACAATTATGTCGACCAATGTGACATAGATTTTATTTATCTAGGAGGTGGATGAACCGGAAATTCCAACCGACCCTATTGTCGAGAGGTTAAATTTAGTTAAAGAAGAAAACAATTACTTAAAGAAAAAAATAAAAAAAAATTGAGAAGGAGAAGATGATATTGGAGTTGCATGTTCCGGATGTCGTCGATGATCACAAGATCAAGATGAATGCAATGCGGTTGAAGATTAGAAAGAATAGAAAATATGACATTCATACCGAGGCTTGGTATCATTATGCAGTTGGATTAGTTGTTACCTTGGTTGCGATTATGATCGCATTTGTTTTTGCATATAAATGTTTTTCATAATTTCAATGTATGGTTTAATTAGATGCTTCGGAGAGCTATATCTTGCACATGCTATGTGGGTGAAATCCCTTTCTAACAGACGAGTTTCCGTATGAAACCCTGATACTTCGAAGGAGATTGTCTGTTTTGTACACGAAGTACATCCAGTTTTTGCCGTAAGCCTCTATACTTTCTTGCACATGCTATGTGGGTGAAATAATGATACCATGCCAACTTAGAACCTTTTCAGAGTTCCTTTCAAATGCTTTTCAATTTCATGGTCTTATAGCTCAAAATAATCAGTAAATAAATGAAAAATAACAAATGAAGTCCGAAAGGGTTGTAAACTGATTATGTGGCTTTGAATGGTGCATTTTGAACACAGAAAAACTATGGAGTTCAAATAAGTTCAAAAAATGAAATCCCTTTATAACAGACGAGTTTCCTTATGAAACCCTCCAGGTGAAGGGGAGATTCGACTGGGTTCTTCTGTGAAGACTCCATGCCTATGGCGGAAGGAGCTCATCAACCTTCCGAACTGGACGCCTCCGCCTCCTTCTCCTCCAGCGAGTCAGGGCACTCCGCGTCCTCCTCCGCCTCCTCTGGCGAGTGATCAGGGCACTCAGCCTCCTTCTCTGGCCCGTGGCGGCACTCCGCCCCCTTCTCCGCCTGCGCCGGCGCGCCCGAGCAGCCAGCCTCCTCCTTCTCCGCTCGTCAACAAGGGCGGAAAAGACCCGCCGCCGCTCCGGCTGCTCCGGCGCGTCGTCCTTCTCCTCCGCCTCGTAAGAAAGGAAAGACAGCCGCAACCGCTCCATCTGCTCAGGCGTCTAGCAGTACAGCCAGAGGCAGGCAATACAGATACGGTCCTTCTCTGAAGACTCCAGAGAAGTTACCATACGAAAGGAGCCAGGAGGAAAACGCGAAGATCGTGCAAGCCGAAGTGACCAACTTCTTTGAAGGGGTGAAAGCAAAGAAAAATCCACCTCCGGAGGAGAAGATAGATCCGGTAAAAGTGAAGCGTACTCTGGCTGCCCTGAAGAAACCACCAAAGTCTCCGGTGAAAGACAACTATGAACGCATTCTTACAAAGTCATTTATCGAAGCGGAGCGGTTGGGAAGTACTGTCAGTGGTCAAAGGTTAGCAGAACGACGAGCTAGGAAAAAAGTTGCCCAGCTCGGCGAACAAGCGAACCAATCGTTGCCCCCGCTCCAGGTGTCTAGCGTCGTCGCGAATCATCCGGGCGGGACAATGGTGCCCGGTTATAACGATCTTGGAGATTACCTGCCCGACGATGCACATTTCAATTTTTTGGAGGTGGACAAACACAAATACGTGTACGGGAAGCCTCTCATCAAAGATGAAAGATCTCTAACAACGATGATGCGAAGATTCCATGATTGGTATATGAAAACCTGCAGAGAGTCTGAGGGGAGGAATATTTTGCCGTTGAGAGTTAGAGAGGAGCATGACCTCGTTGGAATTGAACTGTTGAATGTTCCATTTGAGGAGTTCTTCGAGTTTTTCAATCTAAAGGCCCTTGATAAGTTAATGATCACTTGCTACTGCCTGTAAGTAGTACTACTTCTGTCATTAAGTCTCTATATATAGGTCAGCTCTTTCATTGCATGTATTTTTAATTATCCTCACTATATTATGCAGATTGAAGATCGCCGAATTGAAGAAAAGACAAATCGGTGATATTGGGTTCATTAACACAAATCTCATAGATACATATATGGTTAAATTTCAGGCCAAAGATACCGAGGCCAAGCTGCTACAATCGTTTGTATTAAATCAAAACAAAGCTATAATACTCTTCCCTTACGAATTCAAGTGAGTGTTACTGTCTTGTGCATATTCGGTTTCCCTTATTAGTCGAGGTTATAGTAATGTAATTGATGAGTTATGCATGCGTGCGCAGATTTCACTATATTCTCCTAGAGATTAAGCTTGAGCAGGGACTAGTAACCATCTTAGACTCGAGACGAAAAGATCCCAAGGAGTATGCGGACATGACTGAAATTCTAGAGAAGTAAGTTAAATCGATCATTATCGCACCATATCGGCAACTTCAATTTGTTCATTTCCTAATATCAAGTAATTGTTTTCTTTCTCTACTAGGGTTTGGAAAAAATTCACCTCAAAAACTCCGGGACTGCCGAAGAAGCTGGAATTTAGACACCCGAAAGTAAGTACTATAGTAGCATATATGTTCCACGCATCTCCTACTGATTCAGGCGCTAGTTTCATCAATACCAGGATGCTCGCCGGCCCCAAGGTCTGTAGTGCTGCCGGGGGCAGCTCCACGCCTCCGAAGATGCGCCGGTCCAATGTGCGTCCTTGCTTGTTGAAGAGCGTCATGATCTGCGCGTAAGCCACGCCATACGCCAGGCACGCCGCCCAGATTGGCAGTAGCCGCAGCATGCCACGCGCCTCCTCCGACTTGGCTGCGCCATTTTCTTCTTGCCATCCTTTTGTACGAAAGAAGCTCGAGCTCCTCATGAGCGCCACGAGGCTGCGATCAAGGCGGGCGAAGGGGCTCTCGGCGCCCGGGGTGGGCGCATAGAGGCGGTACGTGGGGTGCCGGAGAGGAAGACGACAAAGGCGCATAACATGATGGCACAGAGCAAGCCGAAGCCGATCCCCCAGCCGACGTTCTCCTGGATGTAGCTGACGACAGGGACGGCGACGGAGATGCCGATGGCCATGGAGAAGTACCACCAGTTGAAGAGGGTGGTTGGCATCGAACTGGTCAGCGGCGAAGGCGAGGCCGCATGGCTTGTCGGCTCCCTCTGCGAGAGGAATGAGGTAGAGGCGTAGAGCGAGGCGTAGAAGAAGGCCACATGCAGCGATGAAGGGCCATTTATCAGTCGGACCAGGATGCCATACCTGCTGCATGTGCTAGGCATGGCTCGAAGGTTTTAATCGGTTTTTTCTTGGTCCACATCGACCTGTATGTGTACACAGTCCGTACACTCTGCTGAACCAACATCTTGTCATCGATTACAGTAGTGGTCGACATTTCAGTCGCCATTATCACGTATTTCCATGATTATCTATCTATTCAACCACTCATGCATCTCGTATGGTCATCGGTCGGTTCAGATATGCAACTCTCACGCCAATGCACAAAATCGCAGGAACAGTCTGAGACCAATCTATTACCTCTCTTATTGGGAGATTTGTTCTTTCTGAGACCAACCTATCCTTGATATACATCAATCTAGCCTGTAGTACTGTAGTAGCTAGTAGTTGATCACTGATTAGCATCCCAATTACGGCGCAACACACTTCTCACAACTTGCATCCATCAGCATGTACCTGAAAATTGCAGTTGCAACTTGCAAATAGCAGCAAGCCTGGTGTGCATCTCCATTGTGCTAATGAATGTACTATAACCGAGATAAGTACAGTTAATTGAGTGCTTAATCTGGAACGAACTCGCATGATTTGTGCATTCTATTTCTATCCGCCCAATCTGGCGGCGATGTAGGATGCAAGCAATAGAGTGGAGATATACAAAACTGCAAGACACACTTAGATAATTAAGTATGTACGCAGTATCATAAGTGTTCTTCTACGTGCTCAAATTCGCCCGCGGCAAACAGTAAAAACTGAAACAAAAATTAGTTAAAAGTTGGATCGTTGCAGATCATGTAAGAAGTGCCAAAAGTGAATTCCGATCCAATGGATAGATAGAGATTGTTGCACGATCCCCACAATACCGACCCTGACCAGAAATTTTATCGTGTGAACACCGACCACTACACTGCACAAAAAGAGACATAAGCAAGCGTGCAAACAAAAAGAAGAGACCATAAAAAGCAGAAGACAGAAAGCAGTTTGGACCCGTCTTTCTTTCCGGCCGTTCATCGATCTAGTCTTCTTGCAACTAAAGGAGGATGGCCAATTAGTCTAGGTCAGAAAGAAGAAAATAAAAGGCAGATGATCAATATAATACGTACCCCTACGGCCCTACGTGTGTATTGTCGTGGAAACCTGAAGCCAGACTATTTAAACAGCGCAAAAAAGGCGGACGGAGATCTTGTGAGATCCAAAGCAAATAGACTGAAGGAAATTGTCCTGGATTCTTCCTTGACCAGTGACCTGAGATCGGACGCGGCCGGTGTCCTCGTCATTGGCGTCGCGATCGTGTAACTTCTGGTCCAATAAAAATGATCGGGATGGCAACCTGTGAATAGTACTCAGTCCTCACAACAGCTCCTTCCTTCGATCATTCAGTAGAGAGAGAAATGTGTGGCCGGCCATGCATAGGCTTGCACCATCGATCGATCGCAGTAGCTATCTTATCTTGCTCGGCAGTCACTTCGGAGGCCAAAGAGAAGAAGATATGCTAGTATGTCTCCATTGCACAAGCCAATCCAGCCGGTCCCCGAAATGGCGGACGCATGTATATATTTTCATCGTTGCATTTAAGCTAGCCTAGCTTTAAACATGTTAGCTTCCATCGTTTTCTACCATAGCGAGGCAAAAGCAATGCCAATTTATAGCCTCCGTGTGATCTGAACACGTCGAATGCAAATCGGGTTCGTAGTAATAATCAAGTCCGTGCATCTATACCAATATGAAAACACCCAAAGAAGCACATCCACTTAATCTAGGCCATTAAACCATGCCAACCAAACGACCAATATTATTCTAACTACAATCGCTCAACATGTTTAGCATGCAATTAATACCATACCGAACATCAATATCAGCGCAAATCACGTAATTACATGTAACTTATATCCTACTACCTAATTTCAGCACGTAATTAATTTATATCCTACCTAATGTCAATCCCTAAATAATTGATGGTAACATGTTTAGAATTATTACAGTCCGTACACCATGCTCAATCAGCTTTATTTACGCGTCTTTTTTGTCATTATTAATTGGTTTATCACATTTTTAGAAAAATGCACTTTACCAAAGAAAAATCAAGCCTCTCCATTTCAAAATAAAATAAAATAAGATCATATATGCATAGGGCGGACGAGTAAAAACCAAATTATAGCAATAAAAGATTCAGAAAGTGATTTTTTGTGGTACTTGCTTACTAAAAACAAGAGAATTGTCCATGTTTTTTTAATAATTTGTGGTGTGTGCATACTAAAATGTTTGAATTGTTCATATTTTTTTCTTTCTAATTTACTGCGGCATGTGATGGACTAAAGAGCCAGGCTCGAGTCTCACCACCTCCTATTTAATTTGAGCATAGCTCCTACTATGCTCAGCTCTTTTTTTAGTTTATATAGAAAATGATGGAAAAGACATTAATTCTCTCTCTTGTTCATCCTATATGTGAAACTGGTCACATTTTGGTCTGGTTTTCGCACTTACTGGTGCAATGATAGCTTGAATGTCTTGTCCTTGTCTCTTTTTGACTTGGTTAAATTCTTGCTTGATTTTCATGGATTCATGTACAAAAGAATTAAAATAAAATCAGTCGTATTCAGTGGAAGGATCTATCCGCTCCGATGGGATAGGGATCTGTCATCACCGCCTACGCGGTCCGTGTTGAATCTACTTTTCTTCAGTTCAAAACTGAAAAATGATGCCGCCTTTCAGTGTTGAAATTTTAGTTACTATACATAGACTTAACTTCTTTTAAAAAAAAAAGGAGGATGACTCCCGGCCTCTGCATCTGGAAGATGCATACGGCCACTTTATTGATTATTCTTGAGGACCTTACAAAGTATTACAACAATATGCCTGAATCCACCATCTTGGCAACATCTACCGTACTCCTATCCATATGATGAAGGGGTGCTAGCTGGGCCACTACCTAGGCCACTCACCTAAGCCTAGCATCAAAATCCGGAAGCCCCAGCCGAGCCACATACCGGGTCTAGGGCACAATCTGGTCAGACGCACTCGTGTGTCATCGCCGCCATCTTCCACGGGGTCCGTCTTCAGATTATATTGAGGCTTCTACCTTGTCTGTCCACTCAGCCATCGATGTCACCATAACGCCGGACAACTACCTCCTCCTGCTCGAGTCCATCTCCGCGCATCGAACGCCGAGCCTCCACAGCGCCAATGTCGCCGATATCCGCCGCCATCAATGTGTGAGATGAAGCAACGCTCCACCATCCCCCCAGCCATCACTTGCTCCAAAACGATGCCCCCAGGAGGAAAAGCGATAACACGCCATCATCATCCGATCCGGAAGACCCAGATCTAGGTTTCCCTCGGAGCATCCCGAGCCTGATGACGCACACTGCAACGACGATGCATCGACAAGGGAACGACATCTAAGGCGCCGCCATCGTCCGCCATGACCGTAATTGGCGCGATTTTCATCGGCAGTTGCTCCACCAGACGTGCGCCGCCGACGTCGCTGGTCCCTTGAACCCGAGTAAACTCCAGAACGATGCCCTAAAGAGGGACTAGGACGCAAAAGCGCCGCCATCGCTCGATCCCAAGGAGATCTAGGGTTTTCCCCGGAGTTGCCCGTGTTGTCAAGAACCAAACAAGGGTAGAATTCCGACGGATCTGCCCAGCCGCCGACGAGTCGCACCCGCCACCGTGCCGACGGCAGTCCAGCGGTCAAGGCCCACACTTGGGCATGGATCCGGCCGCGCAGCCGCGAACCGATCCGGTCACGCCGCCGCCGTCCCTGGCGACCGCGCCGCACTAGATCACGAGGCCTTCTGCCGCGAGGGAGCGAAGTCGCCGAGGCGCCACCACCGCCGTGGCGTCCGGCCCGCCGCCACGCTCCGGCCCGGGGGCACCCGCCCGCGCCAGCCCCACACGAGCGAGAGGGCCCGAGTCCCCGCTGCTGCCGGCGACGGCAAGGCTTCGCCTGGCCGCGCCCTTGGGCGGCGGCGAGGGAGGAGGAGGGGAAGGGGGAGGGCCGGCCGACGGGATCTGGGGGCCTCCCGGCCACCCACACGGTACATAGACTTAACTATCTGGCAACAAACACAAATCGAAAATGTCTAGTGCTGCGTGGCTGATGATTGATCTAGCTAGCTCCACGTATATATAGCCGTCAGCCGAGATCGACCTGCTACTGTCATTGGACCATTCATTGGTTTATCACTCGGACCCCGACTCCTAGTTGCACTGCCCAACTGAGCATGTTATGGTTGGGCTGGATGAGTGTTCCACGCTCAAGCTCGAGTCAATCGACACATCTTCTCAGTCTTTTTCGCACTCAACTTTAGTTTGTACGTACATACGGATTCAAGTTTAACATGGGTAGACTACACTAGTCCAGACACTCTGCCCAGTGAGTGAACATCTACATTTTTTTTTGGGTCACAACAACAGTAATAGTACTACCAAGTTACTAACTGGTGCGTTGCCAGAAATTAAACAAGCGAAAAAGCATGAGACATGGATCACAAAAATAATAATACTAGCTAGCTAGGGATGAATTGGATCTTGGGAGCAGATTTGGTAAGGTACCGATTAGCCTAGCCATTTACACTTTGTGTAGCATGGATTCGAAAGGGTGTCTCTTTCAGTTGTCTCATTCATCCTTAACTCACACTTCTCCAGTGAATTAAAAATTTAGATGACATGCCCATTCAGTACGTACGTAAATGGACGGCAGTACTGCAATTCTACCGAACTGATCGATGAGAGTAATCAGACACTCGTACCACTAAAATATACCGTACTGCAATTTCTTCAACGCACACGTTGTGGGTTGTGAAGCAGCATGCACGCATATGTCTCACGTCGTCTGGTGCAGTGCTTCAGACATTTTATTATGCAGAGGCACAATAGTCTTGTCATTTATGTGATCGCTGGAGGGTCGCTACAAAATCGAACCAACCAGACTCTTTTGCAGGAGTAGTATAGTTAGTACACTACAACAAAAAGAGAGGCAAGCAAGCGTGCAAACGAAAAGAAGAGGAGACGACGCCAAAAGGCAGACGAGCACAGAAAGAAATAAGAATGCAGTTTAATTGGACCCGTCTATTGTCCGGCCAGTCACCAATCCGTGACTAGTCTTCTTGCAACTAAAGGAGAACGATGGATATAGGACAGAAATCAGCAAATAAAGTGCAGATGATCAATATAATACGTACTCCTAGTCCTACGTGCGTCTTGTCGTGGAAACTCGAAGCCAGGTTAATCAACAATGCAACAATGGCGGACAGAGATCTTTCAAGATCCGAAGAAAGAAAGAAATTCCTCTGGATTCTTCTTTGACCAGCAACCAAGCTTTTTTTCTCGAATAGGCATAAGTGTGCGTACTATATATGAAAGATTGGAGTGGGGTAAAGAGCCCCTCCATGTTGGTGTTACATGTGTTACATGAAGCCAACTCCACCTGTGCTACATCCCCAGCGACCAAGCTAGTCGGATGTACACGGTGCCCTTGCCGTCATCGTCGCTGTCCGGTCTCGCGATGATGTAACCTATGGTGCAATAAAAAAGATCTCGATTGCACCCTACTTTCTTTCTCTAGAAAAAGAAAATGCCGGTAGCAATCAAAGTCGTGTAAGAATCAAGCAGGATGCCAGGGGGACTGGCATTGATCGATTGCAGCGAACAATTCAAACCCGGCAGCAGCTTTCTTTTCTTGCTCTGCAGCGATGGGTCCATGCACCGTGGAGGCCAAGGAGAAGAAGAAGATGAAGTATGTCTCCCCTCCTCGCGCCTATCCACATAGTTCCCGAAATGACCATCAGACTTGCATGCCAATTTCCATCGTTGTTTTAAAACAATTATTAGCCTCCATCATTTTCTTAGAAAGCGACCCAGAAGATATCAATGGACGAAAATGTTGTGCACTCTCTCTTATCCATATTACTTGTCTCGGATTTATTTAGATATAGGTGCCTATCCGAATCTAGAAAAATCTAAGGCAACTAATATGGATTGAAGGGAGCCTTCTGAATGGTAAATTGCACATGCCACGCATCAACGTGTGGGGTTATATCTAATATATACAGACCAGGACAAAATTTTCTCTAGTTTTCTCACTCACTCTCGTAATGATGGCCTGAATATCTTGGCCGTGCCTTGAGAATTCAACATTAATAAAAGAAATTTTGGTTGCTTTTTCAGTAATCCGTTTACAGAAGAACTATATTAGGTGTATTCAATCCAAGGATCCATCCACCCCGAAGAGGATAGCGATGGAGCGAGGGACAGGCCGTACCGTGTCATCACCGCGTACACGCTCCGTGTTGAATCTGTTAGTCCTGGACTGAGATTAAAACTGCTGCATGTTCCATGTTGAATTTTAGTTACCATGCGTAAACTTAACTATCTAGAGGAGCATCCGACACAAGACGAATATAACTGTTGCGTTGATGCGCGAGATCACTGCGCCAATTATTCATAGCTCCAACCACGACCCACCGACGATACATAAGCTAGACACGTGTTCCCATCCTATACCACCATACTGCGCTAGGTTTGGCTCGAAGCCTTTTTTCCCTTTTTTTTTCTTGATCTACTTCAACCTGTGAAAATGTATACGTATACACTCTTGGCATGTGTAGTGTAGAGCTACTCTCGGTCCGTACACTGATCCTGACATGTGTAGTGTAGAGCTACTGTCCGTGGAGCTAGCTACTGTCTGCGTACGTATTCATGTGTGCGTGATCTGGACCGTGCATGCCCGCCGCAACTAGCACCGTCAATCTTCCACGAATCCAGTGTTGCTCCGCTCAATTGATATTTACGCGTAACATCTCGGCGGTCACTGGACCAACCTATTGTTGATATTTATCAATATCTAGTTAGAACTCCGCCACTGATTAGCATCGCAATTACAGCACAACACGCTTTTTAATGTTGTGTACGTCTCACAACTTGCATCTATCAGCATGTACTCCAGTGGTCAGTAGTGTACCATAAACCGAGTTAGCTATGATTTGTGTATTCTACCCGCTCAGCTCAATGCAGCCGTAATGTAGGATGCAAGCAACACAGTGGAGAAATATACACACAGCTTGCAGTGGTACGTACGTTGCACCCTTGTCTGCCACTGTTGGATTTCTATTATTATTTTTTGATAAAGGACTGTCGGATTTCTATTAGCGCTAATTAACTATCTGACCCAAGCGATTTCTTTATTTTGTTTTCGCTTTTTCCCGGTAGTGTAATTGGCAGCTTTTTAAAACCAGTCTTACTAAATCTCGGTCAACTTAAACTTGGTAATGTCTCAGTCAATGCAATATGTGTGAGATATTACATTGAGACCTGTGTAAATATTTTTTTTGGTTTTTTTGTTTCTTACATGTTATGTCATTTTTTTTGGCCGAGACTTGGTTAAATCTTAATCGACTGAGACCTGGCCACACACTTTTTCAATTGACACCGCAATAGGTGCATGAGAAAAATTAATCATGTCAGTTCGAATCCAACAGGTGGCGTCTACCAAATTCTTCCACCATTGACTGACCGCAATAGATTATGACTGGATGGCGGCTTGAGAGATTAGCTAATCAAATAGGCTGCAAGTTTTTCAAGTCACTGGAGTACCTAATTTGCGACATACTCCCTCCGTTCCAAAATAGATGACTCAACTTTGTACTAAGCTTAGTATAAAATTGGGTCATCTATTTTGAAACGGAGGGAGTATGTTGTATGGATCCGTCTAATCTATGCATAAGATACCAAGCATGCAGCGACATGTCCTCATCAATAGATGGAAATGCCATGATGTGCACAATCTTGGCAAGTAAATCCCAGATTGAGTAGACCAAGCCGGACAGGGACGACTCACAACTTCTACCGTCAAATATACGGTACAACACAGTGCGTACGTAGTATTCCTAGTGCTGTATAAAGACAGTGGGAGAACATGACCTCTAAAGAGAAAAGATAACGGGACAGGATGGAGATGCAATGATTGGCTGCGCACTGCCCGAGGATGATTCGCTCGGCGGTGGCAGGCCCACCAGTAAGTGCCACCGATTTACACAAGGAATCAATATGTGTATATCCTCATTTCGTCATTGTATCTGCAGTTCTGTACCAAGAGTCCCGGAGGCAAACGTGTGTTGCAAGCAGCAAGGAATATAGTTAGTCAGTCTTGCACAGCAATATAACGGCGGCGGTAAAGCTAGCTAGCTTCTTGATCAGCTGACAGAGACTGATGTGACTGATGCAGACCGACAGGCAACCGAAATATGATTATGGATTCGTGAGTGGAGGTGGTCGCTGCTCGCTAATTAGTCCATCTTCTTCTTCTTAGCCGACCAAATCGACAGCCACCACCACCCCCCGGCTAGCCGTGTAGCCACCCCCACGCGCAATCCAGCGCTTTTCACTCACTTGTAGAAGAGATCGATTAGCCCGCCCCAGCCGGCTCTCTATGTGTGTCTCTAACCCGTCACTGTCAGTGCAAAAATCGACTGATGGATGTGATCAGCCAGGGATGTTATAAATAGGGCTCCAATCAAGCTTCCCTAGCTACCAACCTCATTCTTACTTACTAGTAATACAATTGCAATTGAGCGCCTCACAAGCACGCAAGAACTACCTTCTGGTGGTCCTCTGCTGCTACCTCGTTTTTTGAGCTGCTTAGTTGGATCTTCTTCTCCATCTTCTCCTCGGTTGGGTGAGTCTCCGCCCTATGATTAATATGGTTCTATTTGTATATACTCCTATGTCCTATGTACTACTCCCTCTGTCCTATAATGTAAGATGTTTTTTGACACTACACTAGTACCAAAAAACGTCTGACATTATGGGACGGAGAGAGTACTTTGCATGTCAATTATTCTGTTTGGTCGAGGGCAACCAGCGAGTTCTGTACACGCTGATCACGCTGATCGAGGAGCCCGGCTACTTTTAGTACGTACTTCCATGTATAGCTAGATTGCTCTAGCATATGCTACTATACGGGAAGAGGAGGGGACAATATGCACTTGCATTCTAAAGTGACCACCATACTCATGCTGGTACTCCTCATAGACTCATACTAGTTGGGTACTTTGTGTTGAGTATGAATTGTGGTTGAAATTCGTCTCTTCAGGACTGCAACCATAGTCCTGCTCGATGGATCGATGTACCTCCGAAACCATATTCCTCTGCTGGTACTCGTAGTACATCGATGCAGTTAAGCCGAGCCTGAAATTCGTCCCTGCGAGGCCCGTACGTAGAATCGTAGATACCTGTAGTCCAGTCGTCTAGTCCACCACAAAATTGACCAGAGACCCAATTTTGTGTCTCTAACCATAGTGTAGGTACGTGTCCAGTACCAGTAGGCCGGCGCAGGAAAACAATGGAAAATATAACACACCCACACCCACACACACAGAGAGAGAGAGAGAGAGTAATCCTGAAGTGCACTCAAAGAAACATGATGGCCTTTGCATTCATGCCCCTAAAAGCTTCATTCTCGCAGCTCCTATAGGCAGCATCCACTGCAGGTCCTTTTCATTCCTCTTTTCTCTTCAATCTTCTTCCGTTCCCACTTCACATTTGAAGCTAGACCACACTAGATTACAATTCCATGCCATCAACAAGTGCTTGCAATCAGCCTAGATTACAATTGTACTTTGTCCTTGGAAAATGGATCCAGGACATGATTGCACTGCACTTAAATTAGATAGATAGACAGATTTGGTGTGGGCTATATAGACTGCTTGAGCTGGATTACACTATAAATAGCAGTTCATATGAGCGTGCGCATACACAATTATGCTCTGCTCTGCTTGCTGTCAAGAGTCTGTGCTCACCTCTCATTGCAGCGTTGCACGAGTGCGCCCACCCAGCAGCCATGATGCTTCTCTGGATCTCTAGCTATCTATAAAGATCCTCTTCACCTTCTTTGGTCCACACGCATACAACATATATACACGATCCGTCGATCGGCGGACCAGCTAGCACCATTGCTGCCCCTCTCTGAAGAACACATGTGGCCTCCGCACATGCATCTACTAGTAGTAAGTTGAAAAGGTTGCGCTCTTGATTTCAGTTCACAAGACATCGAGCTAGCTTGCTACCAGGCAGAAAGGTAGATGCTAGCAATGGAGCATCAGCAGGAGGAGTCGTGTGTTCCGCCGGGGTTCAGGTTCCACCCCACTGAGGAGGAGCTGGTGGGGTACTACCTGGCAAGGAAGGTGGCCGCCCAAAAGATCGACCTCGACATCATCCAGGTGGTTGATCTCTACAGGATCGAGCCATGGGACCTCCAAGGTACAACTCATCTGAATTTTGGCATTTCATTTTGTATTTTTTATTACTCCCCTCTGTTCCAAAATACTTGTCGTCGCTTTAGTACATAGTGTTATAGTGAGGGGATGATTCAAGTTGAATATTAAAAAAAAGGGATGGTGCAGAGAAGTGCGGCGGTGGCAGGGGAGGACGAGGAGCGCGTCAGGTGGCAGAGGACGAGCCGTTGTCGTTGGAGTGGTACTTCTTCAGTTTCAAGGACCGCAAGTACCCCAGCGGCACGCGCACCAACCGCGCCACGGCGGCCGGGTTCTGGAAGGCCACCGGCCGCGACAAGCCGGTAACGTCGTCGAGGAGCCGAGGGGTCATCGGTATGAGGAAGACGCTGGTGTTCTACAGGGGCCGTGCACCCAACGGTAGGAAGACCGACTGGATCATCCACGAGTATCGCCTCCAGACAAGCGAGCACGCACCGACACAGGTTTTTCTTCAGTTCCTCCTCCTGCTACACCTTCTCTTCTTCTTGAGAACTTCGTGTTGATGATTATAATGGTGATGATGATGCAGGAGGAAGGTTGGGTGGTGTGCCGGGCGTTCCAGAAGCCGGCGCCGAACCAGAGGCCGTCCTACATCTTCCCGGCATATGCAGCCGCTCCGGGTCTCGGGGGATACTTCGACGCTCGGCCATGGCTGCACGGCCAAGCCGGCGACCTCCATTACCTGCAAAGCACCACAGGTGCTGCCGGAGCCGGCGGCCTCGGCTTCCCCAACCAGAGCATCCAGTACTCTGACGAGCTGCTGGAGTCCAAGCAGAGCCTTTTCAACAACATCCTGCAGCTCATTGAGAGCCCTCCGACGACCACCACCGTTGCCGGTTACGGCGACGCTGGCTACGACATCGTCCAGCAGGGAGAGACGGCGGCCGGCATCGACTGGAACTTCCTGGACAGCCTGCTGTCCACGTCACAGCTCGACGAATACTCAGCCACTGCCACGTCACATCTGCACCTAGAGCAGTGAAGTAGAGTTAGCAGACATACCGTAGCAGCATCGATCTCATTCTATACATGATTTCGTAGTAGATGATGTCCAGGACACTTGGTTGACACTTGTACCTAGCTAGACTAGTCTGTTCCACTTACTGAATCCATATGTTTTCCTGTAGACCACTCTGTTCCACTTACTGAATATAAGTGTTTCACTTAGTAAATTTCAGGGACAGCTGATTGATGGTACGCATGATTTGCTAATAATAGTCCACTACTGCAGAGTACAGGAAGTACAGTCCATGTGTTTGTGCTGCATCGTAGTGTGGGTTCCAGTTTACAGCAGGCAGACATACCACTCTAATTTGATCATCATCACTCATCAGTGTACGTATATGTTTCACTCAATGAAGAATCTTTCATTTGACCATAGGCATGAGAAAATTTTGGTTGATTAAATGCGTGATGTGCCCACGGGGATTAGTTAACATCAACCTAGCATGATGGTGAGTTGATTAATTGAGTTTCCCTGTCGATCCACTTCTCCTATGTAATTTAATTTTACGCGTCATGATATTTTAGGTTTGAGTCATAATTAAGTCGACATGCAGACAGATAGATGGGTCACTTACTCGCCATTCAGTACACATCGAGTATCTATCCATAGTCAACAAAGTGACAGGGACTTGCACTACCTAGAAAAGTATGTATCTCGAGTGCATATTGTTGCTTGTGGCCGCTGTATAAACTGATCATTAAAATGTGTTTTTCTGACGGGATCAATTGGTTGGTGAATACGTACGATATCGATGAAATACCTACTAAAAAGAAAGGAGGAGATTTTTGGAATCTGTTAATATCAAATTGCACTTCATAAACTAAGCAAAAATCATATTTCCGGATGTCATAAATTCTGGGAAGTAAAACTAACAGGAAGCATTGATTTGAAATTTACTCATGTGAGTTTCTATCGTGTGACAATGGTATTTTGCAAACAAGCCACTAATAACAAATCGTGTTATATTGTCCCTTTTTGCATAGGCCATTAGTAGAAAAAAGGACCTAATATGAGACACATTAGTGCCGGTTCCAACGGCTAGCCGGCCGTTCTCATTAGTACCGGTTCGTGGCGAACCTTTAGTACCAGTTCGTGCCACGAGCCGGTACTAAAAAGGGTGGTGGCAGGGTGTTGTCAGTCTGGGGCCCGTCCAGCACCTTTAGTACCGGTTTGTGGCACAAACCGGTACTAAAGGTCGACGTACATAAACCCTTCGTCCACCCGAGCCACTCTGTTCTTCCCCTTTCCCCTCACTCCTCTGTTCTTCCCCTCTCTTCCTTGAGCTCCTCACAAATTTTGCCCAAAATTTGTCAAGATTTGAAGGCCCCCATCCATTCAAATGATCACAAAGGTTAGCAACTTTGTCCTTTCAACTCTCATTGCTAGATTAGCTCTTGCAATGCTTTGTATAGTGATTAATTTGGGAGGAATTATATTTGCTAGTATTTGATTTATATGCAATTTGAGGTCAAAAATAACACTTAGTTTGCATATGTAGGTGTGGTTTACTTAGTGCCTTCTAAATCTCCGTCGTAACCACCGTCGATCGCCCGCACTGTCCCGTCGCCGGCACCACCTTGTGGTGAGGCTCTTGTTCATGAATGTTTTACACATTACCAAATTGATGTTTGTGTGATTTGGATATATAGTTAATCGTATAATTATCTTACCAGTACGTTGTTTGTTATACATAGTGCCATGGTTTTGATATCCGTCCCCGTCGGCCCTCGTCCTTGTTATGATTCGGATGTGGTATATTCTCTTTTAAAACTAGTTGTTGCATTTTGTGTTTACGAAAAATTATGCCCATCAAGTTGACATAGATATTTTTATCTAGGAGGTATGTGAACCGGAAATTCCAACCGACCCTATTGTCGAGAGGTTAAATTTAGTTGAAAGAGAAAACGAGTATTTGAAAGAAAAATTGAAAAGAATTGAGGGGGAGAAGATGGAATTGGAGTTGCATGTTGCCGATGTCGTCGATGATCACAAGATCAAGATGGAGAAAATGAGGTTGAAGACTAGAAAGATTAGAAAATATGGCATTGATAGTGTGGCTTGGTATCATTATGCTGTTGGATCAATTGTTACCTTAGTTGTGATCTTCATCGCATTTGTTGTTGCATTTAAATTCTTTAGCTAGAGAGTTATTTGTATGTTGCATTTAATTAAGTGTTGTATATGAACTTTATGTATGAACTTGTATTAATTTGGTCTATTCGGTGTTGTGTAATGAAGATGAGCCGACAATGGATGTATGATGACCGATGCTCTCCCGAGTTCATTAATGGCGTGCATACTTTTCTACGGGCCGCTGAGGCAAACAAGCGGGCGGATGGTTTTATGCACATCCATGTGCTGGCTGTAAGAATGGTCACAGTTACTCTACGTCAAAAACCATTCACGTCCACCTATTTAAGTCCGGTTTCATGCCCCAATATAATGTCTGGACCAAGCACGGAGAAATAGGGGTTATGATGGAAGACAATGAAGAAGAAGAGGACGACGACGGCTATCCTAGCCATGGGTTCCCTAAATACGATGATACAACAATGGGGGAAGAAGCTGAGCCGGCAATGCGGGAAGAAGATGAAGAAGAGGCATCATATGAGCCCGCTGATGATCTAGGTCGGGCCATTGCCGATGCAAAGAGAAACTGCGCAAGTGATCTGGAGAGGACGAAGTTGCAGCGCATGTTAGAGGATCACAAGAAATTGTTGTACCCGAATTGCGAAGCTGACAAAAAAAAGTTGGGCACCACACTTGAATTGCTGCAATGGAAGGCAGAGAATGGTGTATCTGACAAGGGATTTGGAAAGTTGCTGGTAATGATATAGAATATGCTTCCAAAGGACAACGAATTGCCCGAGAGTACGTATGAAGCAAAGAAGGTTGTCTGTCCTCTAGGGTTGTAGGTACAAAAGATACATGCATGCCCTAATGACTGCATCCTCTACCGCGGTGAGTACGAGGATTTGAACGCTTGCCCGGTATGCGGTGCATTGCATTATAAGATCAGTTGCGATGACCCTGGTGATGTCAAGGGCGAGCGCCCCAGGAAGAAGATTCCTGCCAAGGTGATGTGGTATGCTCCTATAACCACGGTTGAAACGTTTGTTCCAAAACAAAGAGCATGCGAAGGCGATGCGGTGGCACGCAGAAGACCGTAAGAAAGACGGAAAGTTGAGAGTACCTGCTGACGGTTCGCAGTGGAGAAAAATCGAGAGAAAGTACTGGGAGGAGTTTGCAGGTGACCCAAGGAACGTATGGTTTGGTCTAAGCGCAGATGGCATTAATCCTTTTGGGGAGCAGAGCAGCAACCATAGCACGTGGCCTGTGACTCTATGTTTGTATAACCTTCCTCCTTGGTTGTGCATGAAGTGGAAGTTCATTATGATGCCAGTGCTCATCCAAGGCCCTAAGCAACCCGACAACGACATTGATGTGTACCTAAGGCCATTAGTTGAAGAACTATTACAGCTGTGGAATGGAACAGGTGTACGTGCATGGGATGAGCACGGACAGGAAGAATTTGACCTAAAGGCGTTGCTGTTCGTGACCATCAATGATTGGCCCGCTCTCAGTAACCTTTCAGGACAGACAAACAAGGGATACCGCGGATGCACGCACTGTTTGGATGATACCGACAGTATATATTTGGATAGTTGTAGGAAGAATGTGTACCTGGTACATTGTCGATTTCTTCCGACAAGGCATCCCGTAAGAAAGAAATGCAAGCATTTCAAAGGTGAGGCGGATCACCGGACGAAGCCTCACCACCGTATTGGTGCTGATGTACATGATATGGTCAAGGATTTGGAGGTAATCTTTGGAAAGGGTCCTGGCGGAAAACCTGTTCCGAAGGACGCTGACGGACGCGCACCCATGTGGAAGAAGAAATCTATATTTTGGGACCTGCCATATTGAAAATACCTAGAGACCCGCTCCGCAATCGACGTGATGCACGTGACGAAGAATCTTTGCGTGACCCTGCTTGGCTTTTTGGGCGTGTATGGGAAGACAAAAGATACACCAGAGGCACGGGAGGACCAGCAACGTATGCACGGAAAAGACGACATACATCAGGGTCAGGCCAGCTACGCTCTTACCAAAGAAGAGAAGGTAATCTTCTTCGAATGCCTGCTCAACATGAAGGTACCGTCTGGCTTCTCGTCGAATATAAAGGGAATAATAAATATGGCAGAGAAAAAGTTCCAGAACCTAAAGTCCCATGACTGCCACGTGATTATGACGCAACTCCTTCCGGTTGCATTGAGGGGGCTTCTACCGGAAAATGTTCGATTAGCCATTGTGAAGCTATGTGCATTCCTTAATGCAATCTCTTAGAAGGTAATCGATCCAGAAATCATACCAAGGTTACAGAATGATTTGGTGCAATGTCTTGTCAGTTTCGAGTTGGTGTTCCCACCATCCTTCTTCAACATCATGACGCACGACCTAGTTCACCTTTGCGAAGAGATTAACGTTTTGGGTCCTGTATTTCTACACAATATGTTCCCCTTTGAAAGGTTCATGGGAGTCTTGAAGAAATGTGTTCATAACCGTGCTAGGCCAGAAGGAAGCATCTCGAAGGGCCATGAAAATGAGGAGGTCATTGAGTTTTGTATTGACTTCATTCCTGACCTTAAGCCGATTGGTGTTCCCGAATCGCGGCATAAGGGCAGACTGCAAGGAAAAGACACACTAGGAGGGCATCAAATAATATGTATGGACGGGCATTCTCTCACTGAAGCACACTACACAGTTCTACAGAATTCCGCCTTGGTGGATCTATATATGGAGGAACACAAGAATTTTCTACAGTCCAAACACCCGGAGAAGTCTGACGACTGGATTACACGCGAACAAACAAGGACTTTTGCCGGTTGGTTGCAAAAACATGCCCTGAATGATGGCGATATTCAAAATGACCTGTACTCGTTGTCCCAGTTACCATCTTCGAATATAATGACTTTCAAAGGGTACCAGATAAATGGGAATACATTTTACACGATCGCCCAAGATAAGAAGAGCACCAACCAAAACAGTAGTGTCCGCTTTGATGCAACAACCAACACGGGAAAGGAAACATATTATGCTTACATAGAGGACATGGGAACTTAACTATGGATCAGGTGATTTGAAGGTCCCTTTGTTTCGGTGCAAATGGGTCAATATGACACGAGGCGGGGTAACGGAAGACCCGCAGTACGGAATGACAACAGTGGATCTCAACAATCTTGCATATGCAGACGAACCATTCGTCCTAGCCAATGATGTGGCGCAGGTTTTTTATGTGAAAGACATGTCTACCAGGCCGAGAAAAAGAAAAGATAAGGAAGCGAATGGATCATACGACGAGCCAAAGCGCCACATAGTTCTTTCAGGAAAAAGAAACATCGTGGGAGTGGATGACAAGACAGACATGTCAAAAGATTATGAAAAGTTTGATGAAATTGCTCCATTCACAGTGAATATTGACCCGAGTATCCAGTTAAATGATGAAGATTTTCCATGGCTACGGCGCAAAGGGACAGACGCGAAGAAAAAGTTTCACACCCAAAGATCTGGGATGTGATCGGCTTCACTATCATCACTTTCTTCTGTGTTTCACACCCAGGAGGGAATGTCTGTAATAGTTAGGGTAGTTATGTGTTTTGGCATTTGAAACGCGAAGAAATTTTATGTGCAAACAAATTCTTTTCATGCATTTACTGATTTTTTCCAGCTAATAAATGACCCTGAAATTGAAAATCATTTCAAATGAACTCAGAAAAGGTTGAAAGTTGGCATGGTATCATAATTTCATACAAATAGTATGTGCAAAAAAGTAAAGAGGGTTACGGCAAAAACTGGATGCACTTCGTGTACAAAATCGACAATCTCTTTTGAAGTATCAGGGTTTCCGACGGAAACTGAACTCCTACAAAGGCATTTCATTTTTTAAATAACCTAAGCATTACCAAATTGAATATAATAATAAAACACACTAATATTAAACATAAGTAAAAAGAATCACTGAAAAAACTTTTTTCAAAGTTAAGTTATTCACAAACTAGTGATTCACACAAATTTCAAATAATTCAAAATTTAAACTATTCAAATTTGAAAAACACCGGCACTAACAGAAAGTTTGTAATTTTGTACCTAAAGCAAAAATATTCACAAAGAAACTCTAAATACAGCAAAAAACAACTCAAAAATAAATAAAGCGAAAAAATTAAGAAAATAAAAAAGCCCGCCTACTGGGCCAAAGCGGCCTGCATACGACTAGGAACACAGCCTTTTGTTGGGCCAGGATGCAGGCCCGCAAAGGCCCAGTAGGCCCACTGGGCGAAGAGGACAGGTTGGCCCAGTAGGCCTGCTTAGGAGAGGAGCTCGAGAGAGCTACCGCACTGGGGCTTATAAACCAGTGCGGTAGCCCCTCGACTAGCGAGGTGGGACTAAACTTGTGCACCGCCTGGAGCCAGCGCACCCCCTTTAGTACCGGGTCGTGGCTCCAACCGGTACTAAAAAACCTCCCCTTTAGTACCGGTTGGTGCCACAACCCGGTACTAAAGGGGGTGCGCTTCCCGCCGCTTGGCCTGGCCAAAACAGACCTTTAGTACCGGTTGGTGGCTCCAACCGGTACTAAAGGTCCATCCTATATATACAACACTTGAAAAAAAATTCAGTTTCCTCTGTTTCCTCCCTCCGTCACGCCGCCCTGCCCCGATCGACGCCGTCCCCGTCGATGTCGCCGCCCCCGCCCCTCGTCACCGACCCCGGCCGTCCCCGCCCCTCGTCG
>NC_041383.1:819178261-819190178 GCF_002162155.2 Triticum dicoccoides | reverse complement strand
CGTCGTCGCCCGTCCCGTCGCCACGGCCGCCCCGCCCCGTCATCGCCGCCCCGTCCCGTCGCCCCGTCGTCGCCGCCCCGTCCCGTCGCCTCGTCGTCGCCGCCCCGGTGTCGCCTCGCCGGTGAGCTCGCCCCGGCCGCCATGTCCACACACACACTACACACACACACACACACTACACACACACACATTAGTTTGTTTGTTATAAATTTTTCTGTTTTTTAGTTATAGAAGTGTTAGAAATTATTCTGTTTTTTAGTTATATAAATATTAGAAATGTTAGTTATATAGAATTGTTATAAATGTTTTCTATTTTTTAGTTATAGAAATATTTATAGAAATGTTAGCAATTTTTCTGTTTTTTAGTTATATAAATATTAGAATTGTTATGGAAATGTTAGTTATATAATTAGGAAATTTTAGAATTAGTTTTAGTTAGATGAATTAGATTAATGTCAAATTGTTAGAATTTGCATATATATAGAATTTTAATTATCACAATCCAATCATTTAAAAAATGTTACTTTTTGCGGGCATATAGTATTTGTTCTCGACGATATGCCTGGCCCGCATCCTCGCCGTCGACCCGTTCGCGACGACATCCTGCTTCAGGGGACCCATGTCCGGGAATGGGCTCCGCCGGGCTGGCACTGGGAGGTGCTACCTGGAGGGGCGCGCCGCTTGGTGAGGAACCCGACCTCGGGTCCTGTCGTCGACCCTGATCTTCTTTGGTGGCGTTTGCGTGGGCCACATTCGGTGCAGAGGTAGCCGGCCCCGCCGGAGGTGGTGCTTCGCCTTGTCAGGGAGGAAGATGAGCACGTCCATCGCTACATGGCTGCTATGGACGACGTCAGGTTCTCCACTACTTGGCGGGTTCTTTGGGCAGATGACCGGAGATATGATCCTGTGATGATTCCTTCTCTTTGGTGTGCACCACCCGCGCCCCAGGAACTGATGAAGTCATGTACCTAGGGTAGGGTCATGTACCTATCCCAGGTACCCTCCCCAAGGACATCTACAGAAGAGACCGTCTCCCAGTCTACCAAGAGAGATTCCACTCGACGGACTGGAAGACACTCGACGAACTTGAAGACACTCGACCATGAAGATTCACTCGACCACCAGGAGTTCGGGATCTACTCTGTGTACAAACGGTCTGTAATTAAGTAGTCTTTATGGTCATGATGACGCTTTATGTAAGGCGTTACCAGTAATGCCAGGCCTTAATGTACTTTAACCCTCCGCTACATGGGCAGGCTGGGGTCTTGGCATCCTCTATATAAGCCACCCCTCTCCACTGGCAGAAGGGTTCGCACCCCTGTAACTCTTACGCATATAATCCAGTCGACCGCCTCCGGGCTCCGAGACGTAGGGCTGTTACTTCCTCTGAGAAGGGCCCGAACTCGTAAATCTCTTGCGCACACAACTACTCCATAGCTAGGATCTTGCCTCTCCATACCTACCCCATATTCTACTGTCAGACGTAGTACCACGACAGTTGTCTGAGCGACTTATTGGAGAAGTTGCATTCTTTCCGATTCCCATCATCATGGTTTCAGGTGGAGTTTTGGTTGAGGGCCGCGAGATCCGTCTCGGTGCACTCACATTCGTCGCCGACGACTCTGCCTGGCTGCAGGAGGCTCCGCTCGACGTGGATGCGCTCCCGGTCCGCGGAGCTACCCACTTTCGAGCATGCGTCCGCGGCATCCTTCTGCGGCAACCGTCGACCCAGTATCGGCCGGTTTTCGTGTCATCCTCCCTCCCCGCTTCCCATCGGCGTAAGCGCTCCGGTCGGTCGAGGCTTCAGCGGTGGGTGAGACACGCGGTGGCTCGCCAGTCGACCATCGCCCAAGTCGTGGAAATCGAGCCCGACGAATCTCTCTATGGCTTGTTCGATCTGTCGACTGGCTCCGCAGAGACTGCATCCGAGTGCGACAGGAGTGATCCAGCGGCGGAGGTCCTGATGGTCAATGGACCGCACGTTCCCCCCGGCTTTCCTGGCGCCGAGGGAGGCAACGGCGGAGGCAATCCGTCGCACGACCATGAGGAATACCTCCCTGAGCCCCTCAATTCGCAGCAAAGGGAAGAGCTTCGCCGCCGGAACATGGATGCGCTTCACACTCCGATCGTTGGAGAAACCCCTGAGGCTCGCGCCTTAGAGGACGCGTGCTTGGCCAACCTGGCTGAGCGCACTCGACTGGAGAACCTTCAGCAGGCACTCGACGACCGCGCACGGCAACGGATTCCAGACTCCAGTCGATGCCAACTCTTTAAACCTCCGACTCAGGTATATCAAACTCCGATTCAAAATTTAGCAGCTGCAGCCCGTATAGCAGAGTCGATTCAGCCTTCTCAATCAGAGGCTGGCAGAGGCTTGATGCAGATCAGGGATTTTCTCCGGGCAGCAGGAGATCAGAATTCGGCTGTATCTCAGTCATAGAACAGGATTCACAGCAGATCCGTGGTGGCGAATACGGTCAAGTTGACTCATAGCCCCAGATCGCCTCCGAGGCGTGAAGGGCGTGGTGACCGACACGACCAGTACAAGAACTATGAGCAGTATGATCACCGATTCGATCGCAACGATCGACGTCGAGTGCCCACTCCTCCCCCAAGGGGTGGATCATATGTGCCTCGACAACAGGATGATAGACGCCAGCACAGTGGCGGGCGAAGGATTCCAGTCGACCCCAAGGAACCAGACTTTGATGCGAGATCCATCATCGTTCAAGGTTTGGTCGACCGGAAAAGAGCCCATAGAGAGAGTAATGACAGAGATGTACCCACTAGCAGCCGAGTGCATGTCTCTGGACCAAAGTGTTTCAGCAGAGCCATCAGAGCCGCGGTGATTCCTCCCAACTTTAGGTTGGCGACTGGAGTCAGCAAGTTCAACGGTGAGTCCAAGCCTGATACTTGGCTTGAGGACTACCGAGTGGCTGTTCAGATCGGCGGCGGGAATGACGAGGTGTCCATGAAGCATCTGCCTCTTATGTTCGAAGGGTCAGCCAGAGCATGGCTGAATCAGTTGACACCCAGCAGCATTTACACGTGGGAAGACCTCTCCCGAGTGTTTGTCAGGACGTTCGAAGGAATGTGCAAGCGACCAGCAGGTCTGACAGAGCTGCAATCTTGTGTGCAGAAGTCAAATGATACTCTGAGGGATTACATCCAGAGATGGATCACACTGCATCACACGGTAGAGAATGTATCTGATCACCAGGCAGTTTGCGCCTTCAAGGAGGGCGCAAAATACAGAGAGCTAAGCTTGAAATTCGGTCGAACCGGAGACATATCTCTGAGTCGAATGATGGAAATAGCCACCAAATATGCCAATGGTGAGGAAGAGGATCGGCTCCGGGGCTCCGGGGAGGCAGAAATTCCAGTCGGAAGCAAAAGCGTAAAGCCGAGCCAGCCGCTCCTAGAGAAGCCTTGGACCTGAATCAAGGAAAGTTCAAAGGGAAGCCCAAGGGGCCTTGGAACCCCAAGAAAGTAAAAGATAAAGAAGGAAATGACGTGATGGATTTTCCATGTCACATCCACACCAAGAAAGATGAAGAGGGTAACTTCATTTACCCTAAGCATACCACTCGACAGTGTCGACTCCTGATACAACAGTTCCAATGGAAGCAGTCCAAGGACAAAGAAAAAGAGTCGGACAAGGTTGAGGACAAGGAGGACAGTGACGAGGAATATCCACAGGTCAATTCCACCCTGATGATTTTTGCTGACGTGGAGAGCAAAAACCGACTGGAAGTTATAAACGGAGAAGTGAATATGGCTGCTCCGTCAACACCCAATTATCTGAAGTGGTCTCAAACTGCCATTACATTCGACCAATCTGATCACCCGACGCACATAGCCACCCCTGGGAGGCAAGCGTTGGTGGTCGACCCAGTCGTTTAGGGCACTCGACTGACCAAATGAAGGAAATATTCCCTAGAGGCAATAATAAAGTTATTATTTATTTCCTTATATCATGATAAATGTTTATTATTCATGCTAGAATTGTATTAACCGGAAACATAATACATGTGTGAATACATAGACAAACATAGTGTCACTTGTATGCCTCTACTTGACTAGCTCGTTTATCAAAGATGGTTATGTTTCCTAGCCATGGACAAAAGAGTTGTCATTTGATTAACGGGATCACATCATTAGGAGAATGATGTGATTGACTTGACCCATTCCGTTAGCTTAGCACTTGATCATTTAGTATGTTGCTATTGCTTTCTTCATGACTTATACATGTTCCTATAACTATGAGATTATGCAACTCCCGTTTACCGAGGAACACTTTGGGTACTACCAAACGTCACGACGTAACTGAGTGATTATAAAGGAGTACTACAGGTGTCTCCGAAGGTACATGTTGGGTTGGCATATTTCGAGATTAGGTTTTGTCACTCCGATTGTCGGAGAGGTATCTCTGGGCCCTCTCGGTAATGCACATCACTATAAGCCTTGCAAGCAATGTAGCTAATGAGTTAGTTACGAGATGATGTATTATGTAACGAGTAAAGAGACTTGCCGGTAACGAGATTGAACTAGGTATTGGATACCGATGATCGAATCTCGGGCAAGTAACATACCGATGACAAAGGGAACAACGTATGTTGTTATGCGGTTTGACCGATAAAGATCTTCGTAGAATATGTAGGAACCAATATGGGAATCCAGGTTCCGCTATTGGTTATTGACCGAGAATAGTTCTAGGTCATGTCTGCATAGTTCCTGAACCCGTAGGGTCCGCACGCTTAAAGTTACGATGACAGTTTTATTATGAGTTTATAAGTTTTGATGTACCGAAGTTTGTTCGGAGTCCCGGATGTGATCACGGACATGACGAGGAGTCTCGAAATGGTCAAGACATAAAGATTGATATATTGGACGACTATATTCGGACACCGGAATTGTTTCGGGTGATTTCGGAGAAAACCGGAGTGCCGGAGGGTTACCGGAACCCCCCCGGAGAGTTAATGGGACACATGGGCCTTGGTGGGAAGAGAGAGGGGCGGCCAGGGTGGGCAGCGCGCCCCCTCTCCCTCTGGTCCGAATTGGACTAGGAGGG
The DNA here is from genome assembly GCF_002162155.2 of Triticum dicoccoides. Classification (NCBI taxonomy): domain Eukaryota; kingdom Viridiplantae; phylum Streptophyta; class Magnoliopsida; order Poales; family Poaceae; genus Triticum; species Triticum dicoccoides. The sequence goes on along the minus strand of NC_041383.1, from coordinate 819,185,107 downwards.
GGGGGGGCGCCCACCTCTTTCCTCCCCCCTCCCCCTTCCTTTCCCCTCCTAGTAGGAGTAGGAAAGGGGGAGTCCTACTCCTACTAGGAGGAGGACTCCTCCTCCTTGGCGCGCCCACAAGGGCCGGCCGGCCTCCCCCTTCCCTCCTTTATACACGGGGGCAGGGGGCAGACCATAACACACAAGTTGATCTACGGATCGTTCCTTAGCCGTGTGCGGTGCCCCCCTCCACCATATTCCACCTCGGTCATATCGTCGCGGAGTTTAGGCGAAGCCCTGCGCCGGTAGAACATCATCATCGTCACCACGCCATCGGGCTGACGGAACTCATCCCCGAAGCTTTGCTGGATCGGAGCCCGGGGATCGTCATCGAGCTGAACGTGTGCTGAACTCGGAGGTGCCGTACGTTCGGTGCTTGGATCGGTCGGATCGTGAAGACGTACGACTACATCAACTGCGTTGTGCTAACGCTTCCGCTTACGGTCTACGAGGGTACGTGGACAACACTCTCCCCTCTCGTTGCTATGTTATCACCATGATCTTGCGTGTACGTAGGAATTTTTTTAAAATTACTACGTTCCCCAACAGTGGCATCCGAGCCTAGGTTTTATGCGTTGATGTTATATGCACGAGTAGAACACAAATGAGTTGTGGGCGATATAAGTCATACTGCTTACCAGCATGTCATACTTTCGTTCAGCGGTATTGTTGGATGAAGCGGCCCGGACCGACATTACGCGTACGCTTACGCGAGACTGGTTTTACCGCCGTGCTTTGCACACAGGTGACTAGCGGGTGTCAGTTTCTCCAACTTTAGTTGAACCGAGTGTGGCTACGCCCGGTCCTTGCGAAGGTTAAAACAACATCAACTTGACAAACTATCGTTGTGGTTTTGATGCGTAGGTGAGATTGGTTCTTGCTTAAGCCCGTAGCAGCCACGCAAAACTTGCAACAACAAAGTAGAGGACGTCTAACTTGTTTTTGCAGGGCATGTTGTGATGTGATATGGCCAAGACATGATGATATATTTTATTGTATGAGATGATCATGTTTTATAACCGAAGTTATCGGCAACTGGCAGGAGCCATATGGTTGTCGCTTTATTGTATGAAATGCAAACGCCCTGTAATTGCTTTACTTTATCACTAAGCGGTAGCGATAGTCGTAGAAGCAATAGATGGCGTAAACGACAAACGATGCTACGATGGAGATCAAGGTGTCGCGCCGGTGATGATGGTGAACATGATGGTGCTTCGGAGATGGAGATCACAAGCACAAGATGATGATGGCCATATCATATCACTTATATTGATTGCATGTGATGTTTATCCTTTATGCATCTTATCTTGCTTTGATTGACGGTAGCATTTTAAGATGATCTCTCATTAAAAATTATCAAGAAGTGTTCTCCCTGAGTATGCACCGTTGCCAAAGTTCATCGTGCCCAGACACCACGTGATGATCGGGTGTGGTAAGCTCTACGTCCATCTACAACGGGTGCAAGCCAGTTTTGCACACGCAGAATACTCAGGTTAAACTTGACGAGCCTAGCATATGCAGATATGGCCTCAGAACACGGAGACCGAAAGGTCGAGCGTGAATCATATAGTAGATATGATCAACATAATGATGTTCACCATTGAAAGCTACTCCATTTCACGTGATGATCGGTTATGGTTTAGTTGATTTGGATCACGTGATCACTTAGAGGATTAGAGGGATGTCTTTCTAAGTGGGAGTTCTTAAGTAATATGATTAATTGAACTTTAATTTATCATGAACTTAGTCCTGGTAGTATTTTGCAAATTATGTTGTAGATCAATAGCTTGTGTTGTTGCTTTCATATGTTTATTTTGATATGTTCCTAGAGAAAATTGTGTTGAAAGATGTTAGTAGCAATGATGCGGATTGGATCCGTGATCAGAGGTTTATCCTCATTGCTGCACAGAAGAATTATGTTCTTGATGCACCGCTAGGTGACAGACCTATTGCAGGAGCAGATGCAGACGTTATGAACGTTTGGCTAGCTCAATATGATGACTACTTGATAGTTTAGTGCACCATGCTTAACGGCTTAGAATCAGGACTTCAAAGACGTTTTTGAACGTCATGGACCATATGAGATGTTCCAGGAATTGAAGTTAATATTTCAAGCAAATACCCAAGTTGAGAGATATGTAGTCTCCAACAAGTTCTATAGCTAAAAGATGGAGGAGAATCGCTCAACTAGTGAGCATGTGTTCAGATTGTCTGGGTACTTCAATCGCTTGAATCAAGTGGGAGTTAATCTTCCAGATAAGATTGTGATTGGCAGAATTCTCTAGTCACCATCACCAAGTTAGTAGAACTTCGTGATGAACTATAGTATGCAAGGGATGATGAAAATGATTCCCGAGTTTTTCATGACGATGAAATCGATGAAGGTAGAAATCAAGAAAGAACATCAAGTGTTGATGGTTAACAAGACCACTAGTTTCAAGAAAAGGGCAAAGGGATAGAAGGGAACTTCAAGAAGAACAGCAAGCAAGTTGCTGCTCAAGTGAAGAAGCCCAAGTCCGGACCTAAGCCTGAGACTAAGTGCTTCTACTGCAAAGGGACTGGTCACTGGAAGCAGAACTACCCTAAGTATTTGGCAGATAAGAAGGATGGCAAAGTGAACAAAGGTATATTTGATATACATGTTATTGATGTGTACTTTACTAGTGTTTATAGCAACCCCTCGGTACTTGGTACTGGTTCAGTTGCTAAGAGTAGTAACTCGAAACGGGAGTTGCAGAATAAATAGAAACTAGTTAAGGGTGAAGTGACGATGTGTGTTGAAAGTAGTTTCAAGATTGATATGATCATCATCGCACACTCCCTATACTTTCAGGATTAGTGTTGAACCTAAATAAATGTTATTTGGTGTTTGCATTGAGCATGAATATGATTTGATCGCGTTTATTGCAATACGGTTATTCATTTAAGTAAGAGAATAAACTGTTGTTCTGTTTACATGAATAAAACCTTATATGGTTACACACCCAATGAAAATGGTTCATTGGATCTCGATCGTAGTGATACACATATTCATAATATTGAAACCAAAAGATGCAAAGTTAATAATGATAGTGCAACTTATTTGTGGCACTGCTGTTTAGGTCATATTGGTGTAAAGCGCATGAAGAAACTCCATGCTGATGGGATTTTGGAATCACTTGATTATGAATCACTTGATGCTTGCGAACCATGCCTCATGGGCAAGATGACTAAGACTCCGTTCTCCGGAACAGTGAAGCGAGCAACTGACTTATTGGAAATAATACATATTGATGTATGCGATCCAATGAGTATTAAGGCTCGCGGCGGGTATCGTTATTTTCTGACCTTCACAGATGATTTGAGCAGATATGGGTATATCTACTTGATGAAACATAAGTCTGAAACATTTGAAAAGTTCAAAGAATTTCAGAGTGAAGTGGAAAAATCATCGTAACAAGAAAATAAAGTTTCTACGATCTGATCGCGGAGACGAATATTTGAGTTACGAGTTTGGTCTTCAATTAAAACAATGTGGAATAGTTTCACAGCTCACACCACCTGGAACACCACAAAACGTTATGGTGTGTCCGAACGTCATAACTGCACTTTATTGGATATGATGCGATCTATGATGTCTCTTATCGGTTTTACCACTATCGTTTTGGGGTTGTGCATTAGAGACAGCTGCATTCACGTTTAAAAGGGCACCATCTAAATCTGTTGAGACGACACTGTATGAACTATGGTTTAGCAGTAAACCTAAGCTGTCGTTTCTTAAAGTTTGGAGTTGCGATGCTTATATGAAAAAGTTTCAACCTGATAAGCTCGAACCCAAATCGGAGAAATGTGTCTTCATAGGATACCCAAAGGAGAAAGTTGGGTACACCTTCTATCACAGATCCGAAGGCAAGACATTCGTTGCTAAGAATGGATCCTTTCTACAGAAGGAGTTTCTCTCGAAAGAAGTGAGTGGGAGGAAAGTAGAACTTGATAAGGTAATTGTACCTTCTCCCTTATTGGAAAGTAGTTCATCATAGAAATCTGTTCCCGTGACTACTACACCAATTACTGAGGAAGCTAATGATGATGATCATGTAACTTCAGATCAAGTTACTACCGAATCTCGTAGGTAAACCAGAGTAAGATCCGCACCAGAGTGGTACGGCAATCCTGTTCTGGAAGTCATGCTACTAGATCATGATGAACCTACGAACTATATAGAAGCGATGGTGAGCCCAGATTCCGCAAAATGGCTTGAGGCCATGAAATCTGAGATGGGATCCATGTATGAGAACAAAGTATGGACTTTGGTTGACTTGCCCGATGATCGGCAAGCCATTGAGATTAAATGGATTTTTAAGAGGAAGACAGACGCTGATAGTAGTGTTACTATCTACAAAGCTAGACTTGTTGAAAAAGGTTTTTGACAAAGTTCAAGGTGTTAACTACGATGAGATTTTCTCACTCGTATCGATGCTTAAAGTCTGTCCAAATCATGTTAGCAATTGCCGCATTTTATGAAATCTGGCAAATGGATAACAAAACTGCAATCCTTAATGGATTTATTAAAAAGGAGTTGTATATGATGCAGCCAGAAGGTTTTGTCAATCCTAAAGGTGTTAACCAAATGTACAAGCTCCAGCGATCCATCTATGGACTGGTGCAAGCATCTCGGAGTTGGAATATATGCTTTGATGAGTTGATCAAAGCATATAATTTTATACAAACTTGCGGTGAAGCCTGTATTTACAAGAAAGTGAGTGGGAGCACTACAGAATTTCTGATAAGTATATGTGAATGACATATTGTTGATCGGAAATAATGTAGAATTCTTCTGCAAAGCATAAAGGAGTGTTTGAAAGGATTTTTTTCAAAGAAAGACCTCGGTGAAGCTACTTACATATTGAGCATCAAGATCTATAGAGATAGATCAAGACGCTTGATAAGTTTTTTCAATGAGTACATACCTTGACAAGATTTTGAAGTAGTTCAAAATGGAACAGTCAAAGAAAGAGTTCTTGCCTGTGTTACAAGGTGTGAAATTGAGTAAGACTCAAAACCCGACCACGGCAGAAGATAGAAAGAGAATGAAAGTCATTCCCTATGCCTTGGCCATAGGTTCTATAAAGTATGCCATGCTGTGTACCAGATATATTGTATACCCTACACTGAGTTTGGCAAGGGAGTACAATAGTGATCTAGGAGTAGATCACTGGACAACGGTCAAAATTATCCTTAGTGGAATAAGGATATGTTTCTCGATTATGGAGATGATAAAAGAGTTCATCGTAAAGAGTTACATCGATGCAAGCTTTTACACCGATCCAGATGACTCTAAGTCTCAATCTGGATACATATTGAAAGTGGGAGCAATTAGCTAGAGTAGCTCCATGCAAAGCATTGTAGACATAGAATATTTGCAAAATACATACGACTCTGTAATATGACAGACCCGTTGACTAAACTTCTCTCACGAGCAAAACATGATCATACCTTAGTACTCTTTGGGTGTTAATCACATAGCGATGTGAACTAGATTATTAACTCTAGTAAACCCTTTGGGTGTTGATCACATGATGATGTGAACTATGGGTATTAATCATATACAGATGTGAATATTGGTGTTGAATCACATGCTGATGTGAACTAGATTATTGACTCTAGTGCAAGTGGGAGACTGAAGGAAATATGCCCTAGAGGCAATAATAAAGTTATTATTTATTTCCTTATATCATGATAAAGGTTTATTATTCATGCTAGAATTGTATTAACCGGAAACATAATACATGTGTGAATACATAGACAAACATAGTGTCACTAGTATGCCTCTACTTGACTAGCTCGTTTATCAAAGATGGTTATGTTTCCTAGCCATGGACAAAAGAGTTGTCATTTGATTAACGGGATCACATCATTAGGAGAATGATGTGATTGACTTGACCCATTCTGTTAGCTTAGCACTTGATTGTTTAGTATGTTGCTACTGCTTTCTTCATGACTTATACATGTTCCTTTAACTATGAGATTATGCAACTCCCGTTTACCGGAGGAACACTTCGGGTACTACCAAATGTCACAACGTAACTGGGTGATTATAAAGGAGTACTACAGGTGTCTCCGAAGGTACATGTTGGGTTAGCGTATTTCGAGATTAGCTTTTGTCACTCCGATTGTCGGAGAGGTATCTCTGGGCCCTCTCGCTAATGCACATCACTATAAGCCTTGCAAGCAATGTAGCTAATGAGTTAGTTACGAGATGATGTATTATGTAACGAGTAAAGAGACTTGCCGGTAACGAGATTGAACTAGGTATTGGATACCGACGATCGAATCTCGGGCAAGTAACATACCGATGACAAAGGGAACAACGTATGTTGTTATGCGGTTTGACCGATAAAGATCTTTGTAGAATATGTAGGAACCAATATGGGCATCCAGGTTCCGCTATTGGTTATTGACCGAGAATAGTTCTAGGTCATGTCTGCATAGTTCTCGAACCCGTAGGGTCCGCACGCTTAAAGTTACGATGACAGTTTTATTATGAGTTTATAAGTTTTGATGTACCGAAGTTTGTTCGGAGTCCCGAATGTGATCACGGATATGACGAGGAGTCTCGCAATGGTCGAGACATAAAGATTGATATATTGGACGACTATATTCGGACACCGGAAGTGTTCCTGGTGATTTCGGAGAAAACCGGAGTGCCGGAGGGTTACCGGAACCCCCTCGGAGAGTTAATGGGACACATGGGCCTTGGTGGGAAGAGAGAGGGGCGGCCAGGGTGGGCCGCGCGCCCCCTCTCCCTCTGGTCCGAATTGGACTAGG